>NC_089534.1:1129462-1179462 GCF_963924715.1 Thunnus thynnus | reverse complement strand
ATCCTGAGCAGGAAATAAAATGTCATCAATCACATGATCGTCTCATTAAACACTGACTGGATCTGTTTCCTTGTTTTAAAGTCGTATCCTGTTACAACAAGAAAAGCTTTTAATGAGATACTTTCATTTTCTGAAATAATGAAAAAACACAGATTAATCTGGTGTCTGTAATAATGAGACAATATGTCATAATGACATGAAAGATACTGTGTTAAAACAGGACGAGTATCTTTGTGTGTGTGTGTGTGTGTGTGTGTGTGTGTGTGTGTGTGTGTGTGTGTGTGTGTTACCTGTCCGGTGGTGTTGGGGTTGGCTCCGTGCTCCAGCAATATCGTGGTGACCTCCACGCGACCTTTGTAAGCCGCCCACATCAGAGCCGTCCAGCCTCCCTGAGACACGACACAGGAAGTTCAAAAACACTGATCCCACAGCGAGAGAGAGAGAGTCAATACAAGAAGATAAACGGTAGAAAACGTTAAAGTAACGTTGAGTTAATGTTGTTTAATTGTTTTAAACAAGATGTTTTTACTGAGCATCATAAACAGACTCAGATTAATAATTCAGATATCACACTGCCAACTGTTGAACCTGATGTAGGTTATTCATTAAAACTTCTCACACACACTACATTTCCCAGGAGTCTTAGCGGCAGGCGGGTGTGTCTCACCATGTCTCGGTGCTCGATGTAGGCGCTGTTCTCCAGCAGCTCCTTCACTACGTCCACGTGACCTTCTTTAGCTGCAGAGATCAGAGCCGACCAGCAGTCCTGACAACACACACACACACACACACACACACACACAGACAGACGCTGTTACCATGGAAACAGCCGCACCATCCTGTTTCCTAGCAACCCCAGCCCCTCAGGTGAAGGAGTTCAGAGAGGAGCTTTAATTATTCCACCGAGGAGACGATAAATAAATGATGTTAATGACACACCGGAGGAAACAGAAATACTCTGATATGTTTAAATATATAAACAACAACATGTTTACTAACTGTAAACAGAACAACAAGAGAATAAAAACACATTAAAGCAGCCGTTTGTTTGTTTGTTTTGCTCACCACGTCGTCCAGGTTGACGTTAGCTCCTCTCCTGATGAGCTCCTGGACGATCTCCAGGCTGCCCTGCTCCGCCGCCAGCATCAGAGGAGTCTGACCGTTCTGTCAACAACAAACAAACAAACAAACAAACAAACAAACAAACATATGAAACATATAAATGAGTCTGAGGATCATCTGCAGACGTGTGACGGTTCTTTATGTATCAGAGATTATAACTATGTGAATGAATAAAACAGCAGAAGAAGAGTTCGTACGTCGCTGCGGCCGTCTACTTCCTTGAAGCGGTCCAGGTGAGCTTTGAGCGCCGGCAGGTTCTCCTCCTCCACGTAGCTGAACAGGTTCTGGATGGCCAGCGTGGTCATCTTGATGGAGGTGGTGGTGTCCATGTTTGATGATGTCACTGCGCCTCCTGCAGGCAGGAGACAGTAGAACAGTCACACCCGCATCATGTGTTCATCTGCATCATGTGTTCACCTGCATCATGTTCATCTGCATCATGTGTTCACCTGCATCATGTGTTCATGTGTTCACCTGCATCATGTGTTCATCTGCATCATGTGTTCACCTGCATCATGTGTTCATCTGCATCATGTGTTCACCTGCATCATGTTCATCTGCATCATGTTCATCTGCATCATGTGTTCACCTGCATCATGTGTTCACCTGCATCATGTGTTCATCTGCATCATGTGTTCACCTGCATCATGTGTTCACCTGCATCATGTTCACCTGCATCATGTGTTCATCTGCATCATGTTCATCTGCATCATGTGTTCATCTGCATCATGTTCACCTGCATCATGTGTTCACCTGCATCATGTGTTCATCTGCATCATGTTCACCTGCATCATGTGTTCATCTGCATCATGTTCATCTGCATCATGTGTTCATCTGCATCATGTGTTCATCTGCATCATGTTCATCTGCATCATGTGTTCACCTGCATCATGTGTTCACCTGCATCATGTGTTCATCTGCATCATGTTCACCTGCATCATGTGTTCATCTGCATCATGTGTTCATCTGCATCATGTGTTCATCTGCATCATGTTCACCTGCATCATGTGTTCATCTGCATCATGTGTTCATCTGCATCATGTTCATCTGCATCATGTGTTCACCTGCATCATGTGTTCATCTGCATCATGTTCACCCGCATCATGTGTTCACCTGCATCATGTTCATCTGCATCATGTGTTCACCTGCATCATGTGTTCACCTGCATCATGTGTTCATCTGCATCATGTTCACCCGCATCATGTGTTCACCTGCATCATGTTCATCTGCATCATGTGTTCATCTGCATCATGTTCATCTGCATCATGTGTTCATCTGCATCATGTGTTCATCTGCATCATGTTCATCTGCATCATGTGTTCATCTGCATCATGTTCACCCGCATCATGTTCATCTGCATCATGTGTTCATCTGCATCATGTTTATCTGCATCATGTGTTCATCTGCATCATGTGTTCATCTGCATCATGTGTTCACCTGCATCATGTTCATCTGCATCATGTGTTCACCTGCATCATGTGTTCACCTGCATCATGTTCATCTGCATCATGTTTATCTGCATCATGTGTTCATCTGCATCATGTGTTCATCTGCATCATGTGTTCATCTGCATCATGTGTTCACCTGCATCATGTTCATCTGCATCATGTGTTCACCTGCATCATGTGTTCACCTGCATCATGTTCATCTGCATCATGTTTATCTGCATCATGTGTTCATCTGCATCATGTGTTCACCTGCATCATGTGTTCACCTGCATCATGTTCATCTGCATCATGTGTTCACCTGCATCATGTGTTCATCTGCATCATGTGTTCACCTGCATCATGTTCATCTGCATCATGTGTTCACCTGCATCATGTGTTCACCTGCATCATGTTCATCTGCATCATGTGTTCACCTGCATCATGTGTTCATCTGCATCATGTTCACCTGCATCATGTGTTCATCTGCATCATGTGTTCACCTGCATCATGTGTTCATCTGCATCATGTGTTCATCTGCATCATGTGTTCACCTGCATCATGTTCATCTGCATCATGTGTTCACCTGCATCATGTGTTCATCTGCATCATGTTCATCTGCATCATGTGTTCACCTGCATCATGTTCATCTGCATCATGTGTTCATCTGCATCATGTGTTCACCTGCATCATGTGTTCACCTGCATCATGTTCACCTGCATCATGTGTTCATCTGCATCATGTGTTCATCTGCATCATGTGTTCACCTGCATCATGTTCATCTGCATCATGTGTTCACCTGCATCATGTGTTCATCTGCATCATGTGTGTCTAATCACCCTGAAACTGGCATCATGAGGCTTTCAAATGCTCCCGTAAAATCAACCGTTAAACAAAGTCTTCATGTGTTTCTGTGTGTTTGGACTGAAGCTGTTGGTGTTCATTTAACCCACAGACTGAAACACAACATGCAGACAATCAGAGACGTTGTTGACATGTTGAACTGTAACGTTGTGTTTATTGTTTCTACTTTTGAAAATAAAATCTGCATTAAATGTGTAAAAATCCTCACAGTTATAATCTGTAACTGGGATTAAAACTCATTTGATGTTCTTCACTTTTCTTTAAGAGTCTTAAATATTGATCTGTTATAAAACACAGAACTGAGGATTATCTGTCCTCACTGAACAGAATATGTATAAATATCTATAAATATGTATAAATATGTATAAATATGTATAAATATGTATAAATCATCAGTATGTTTGATGATATAGTGTGTGTAATAAACTGTGCAGCCTGTAGGAGGCGCTGACAGCTCTTCTATATGTGATGCATTAGAGAATAAAGCAGCGTCAGTATGAAGCTTCCTGTTTAACATTTATTTATCGGCGCTGCAGTCTGGAGATAAATGTGCTGACTGACGTCTGGCAGCAGCAGATACGAGGACCTGAACGCAGCTTCAAGAGGAAACTAAAAGATGTGAAACCAACTTATTTCAAAGAAACGTCTGCAAATCCTGCAGGACTGATAAACCAGACTCACTACACTTTCATCTCCTTCATTAAACTGAGCAGCGACAGTAAAGAGACTCAGTTTACTCAGACGGATCAGGACTATTGATCAGCTGATTGACAGCAAGATCGTCCAATCAGTACACGGGAGAACCTCGTTAATGTTTGTTAATCAGGCTGGATGCATTTAGTGTTTTCATTTTAAACCTTCAGTGGGTCTGAAGACACGTCCAGTCAGACCAGCTTCCATGTAGAGCTGCAACCACTAGTCAATTAACTGATTCATCAATTAACTGATTCATCGATTGTTTTGATCATCAAATATCTAATAATCCTTTCAATAGTCATCTTTTAAGGAAAAACTTCTCTGATTGCAGTTTGTTAACTGTGAATATTTTCTGTCTTTAGTCTCTTTGTGACATTTAAAGACGTCATCTTGTTCTTTTTTCAGCATTTTCTGACATTTTATGGACCAAACGATTAAAGAGAGAAAATAATCTGCAGATTAAATGATAATAAACGAGTCATAACATGATAATAAACTGAACATATTATAACAATATAACATGATTGTTCCAGCTCCGACTCTCTGCAGTGTCCCTGAACATCCCATCATACAGTTCGTCGACAGCCTTTATGTTTCTGTTGTCATGACGACTTCAGCAGCGTGAAACAGTGAGTTCATGTGTTTACTGGGCGTCGACAGTTTATTCACAGTCAGATTAGAAAATAAAGATTAATGATTAATGTTGACATCATCACAAACAGCTGTTATCATCTTGATCATTGATCATATTAATGATCATATTGATGGTCATATTAATGATCAGGACGTATTAACGAGCTGTGTGATTGAATTCATTCTAGTTCATGTTTCACCAGCAGACACTGGTGACTTCACAGTAAACTGACATCATATCTATAATATAATAATAATAATATAATAATAATAATATAATAATAATATAATAATAATATAATAATAATATAATAATAATAACAGTTACTTTAGTAAATCTGTGATCATCACAGTGATGAACCTCATTCTTCATTCAGTTTGATAAATGTATAAATAACGATATGAATTTAATTAATAATATTGATGTTAACTGTCAGAGACTATTATGTTATTATGTTATGTATGTTATATATTATCTTATTATAGTATAATGTTATTGATTCATTTTAAAAAGAAGAGCTCATTATTATTGGTGTCATATGTGTAAATCATCACTGATTATATCGACTAACAATTATTTTCAATATATTTTAATTAGTTTATCATTTTCTCAATTAATCGATTCTCATTTGATCCATAAAATGTGAGAAAATGAGAAACAGTTTCCCAAAAAAACTAAATAACAGCCCACAAATATTCCTGGTTTATATTTATTTTATATTTACTGTCATAGAAGACCAGACACAAATATTCACATTTAACAAGTTTGAAACTGATTTTTTGCTTAAACAATTGATTTATAATTAAATAGTTACAGTAATTTCTAATTGTGAAGAATATTTCATCATATGCCTCCGTTGTTCATATTATTCCAATATGACTCTGATTGGATGATAATTTGATACTTTTAATATAAGATTATATCAACTAACAATTATTTTCATGATCTTTTCATTTGTTTATTATTTTCTAAACTGATCGATTCTCATTTGGTCCATAAAATGTGGAAAATATTCAAAATGCACATCACAGCTGACATGTTCAAATGTCTCGTTTAGTTCAAATGATCTAAAAATATTTTAGTTTATTATCACAGACGACTAATAATCACAGTTCAGACGGTTGAAACTGAGTTTTACACAATTTACTTAAACAACTAGTTAAATAATTGATTATCAAAATAGTTACAGTCAAGAATATTGAATCATATTTAACATTTTGAATTTACTCAATAATTTTTGCACATTTTGTGCAGATATAATATATATATTATATATGTATATATAAATCAGAGCTTTTAATCACCAATTATTTTCTCCATTAATCAATTAGTTGTTTGGTCCATAAAATGTGTTTTCTAAAGTCAAAGATATTCAGTTTACTGTCACAGAGGAAAATATTCACATCTGTAATAAATTGAGAGGCTGGAATCAGAGAATAAATAATAATAATAATAATAAAAACGATGAATCACTTATCAAAATTATTGGCAACTAATCAATGAATGACTCCAGCTCTAATAGATATATATAATATATATACAGTTATATAAACAGAGTGCTTCATTATTCAGACGCTGATTTCTCTGTAATAAATTGTTATATATTAACTTCTTCAGGTTGAACTCAGCTCGTCCGTTGCTTGAATATAAATGACCTTACCGTTAAGCCACGCCCTGTCCGTTATTAACGTTAACAACCTTATCAAATGTAATTACCGGGTCGGTTATTGTTGTTTCAGCACATATCGCTCACTGTGTATCAGGAAAACATTATATAACTGATATTATATCAATAACCCGAATAACCTTCATGCTGTCACAGATTCACTCATTCAGCGAGCAGCCGAAACACGGAAAAGGAAATTAAATTAACCGTCAAATAATCTTATTAAAGCGTTTATCTCTCATATATTCATATAAACCGATCAAACATATAACCGTTACACTGATTTGTTCTGATCGATCCGGCGCCGTGACAAGTGTCAATCAGTGTTAATCGATGACAGAAAAGGATGCTGACGGTTAAAAAAAACGGCAGGAAGAAAAACGTCTTTACCTTCAGAAGAGAATTAAAGTCGGTTTAACCGGACCGGCTTCGGGTCCAGCGAGGATTCGTTCGCTCGTTGTCCGGGTTTAAGTCCGTTTTCTCGGCCTGTGTTCGGATGACAGCCCGGGCTCACTCTCCATCCCGAACAACAGCAGCCATCTTGATCTGAACAACAAGCGAAGAGACAGCCAGTCAACCAATCACAGCCCGCCGCTGCGTGAAGCGCGCCACAATCACTCCTACGCTTCCGGTCACAGCTGCCAAAATAAAGGCATACGCTGTTTTCATAAACAATCCAACCAGCTTTACAAGATAATCCGCTGTTTTCAAGATTATTCTGCTCTCTCTGACCTTCAACAGCAGCCTGATAGTCACCCAGACATGTATTATAATCAGACTGAATGTTTGCGTTAGCTGATTTCTGTTTATAAATGTTATTATTTCACTTTATCACTTATTTTGAAAGTTTTACTGCAGTATTTCCGCAATCACCTGATCACTTTAACGATTCATTTGTCTATAAAATGTTAGAAAATACATAACACTATTTAAAGCCCACAACCAACGCGCCTCAAAAGCCTCAAAATATTCAGTTTATTCATAAATATGTATATTCACAGTTGAGGTAATTACAATAATCATAGCAATTACAATAATGTAATAATAAAACAATTGTAAAATAAGCTTTTGAATGCAGGACTTTTATTGTAATTGAATATTTTTTCATTGTGGTATCACTAGTTTTACTTTAGTACTGAGTACTTCTTCCACCACTGAGTTTATTATTGAAATAGACAAAAAAAAGCAGCAAATCATCAGAAGTGAGTGACTGGAGAGGGATA
Source organism: Thunnus thynnus (assembly GCF_963924715.1). Classification (NCBI taxonomy): domain Eukaryota; kingdom Metazoa; phylum Chordata; class Actinopteri; order Scombriformes; family Scombridae; genus Thunnus; species Thunnus thynnus. The sequence continues at coordinate 1,171,833 of NC_089534.1, read as the reverse complement.
GTGTTTCCTGTTAGAAAAATGACTAACGATTAATGAATTATAAAAAAAGTAGTTGCCACTCATTTTTTCTGTCAATCAACTAATCAATTAGTCAACTGATCATTTCAGCTCTATGCGTAACTCCCAAACTGGTTTGTACATTTTTGTAAATGTAGATTAAATCAACAAAATACAACATGTTAACAGTCATCTTTATTACAGCTTTAGCATTAGCTCTGCAGTCGAAGCTAATAGGCTAACCTCCTCTGGCTGTATCACTAACGCACAGATACAGAGTCTGCAGCCACTAGTGGCTCTGTGAGGCTGCACAGCAGAGCTAAATGCTAACTTCAGCTAGCACACTCACAATGACAATACATATAGACCAAAGTAGTGGATTGACAGACCGACCGACCTACAGCTGCATGGCTGAAACAACGTTTAGGAATCATCCACAGTCTTGGATGTTTCCTGTACAAAAGTTTAGTGAAGCAGCAGTTCTTTAACCACCAATCATGAAAATGATTCTGATCTGTATGTGGTTTATCTCTCTGTCTGAGGGTTAAATATAATTATTTATTAACGGAGGACCGAAGTGTCAGAGGAGGAACTCCTCAGGAATTCATTAGATTATTACGGCTCAAAGTGCAAAGAGCTGGCAGCTTATCAGGCCATATCTTCCTGTTCTACTGCTCACCACCACACCAAAGTAAAAGTCCAAAGCTTCATCCCAACTCTATATTATATCAACAGGAAGCCAAACATGCGACTTTTACTCACAAAATATAACAATTAAAATCATTATTGATTAAACTATCCATCACTATATAAGAACACAACGCTCCACCTTGAACACAACTTGAGTAAATATAAGTACATTGTGCTGATAAAACCTCTCTTTCACTCTTCACTTTAAGTAAAAATAACTAAATTAGTGTTTTTTAATAGTTTTACTTAAGAAAAAGGAGTATTTCTTCTACCACTGCTAATACCAACATTCCCAGTAAGAGGAAGGGTGAAAATAAAGCGAGACAGAGTTTGCCTGCAGCCCCTAATCACTAAATCCTTCCCTGGGGAGTGTTCAGAGTGTTCCTTCCACCGTCTGACCATGACCTCAGTCAGGGCCAGCAGTCCCAACCCATCATCTAAAAACAGTTTGGGCTGAACCACGTGTCCCCTTCCTGAGCTGTCAGACCATCATAACCCCTCCCATACCCATGTTTTAGCTCTGGTGACCACAGAGGCAGCAGCCCTGTCGAAGCATCAACAGCCACAGAAAAACACACACGTGATGTCGAGTGTCAAAAACAAATCAAGGTTTAATCACATAATTTACAAAAAAAACAAATACATTGTCCATATCAAACCTACACATATGTGGCTGGTTCAGTGCGAGAACATTAAATGTTGTGTGTCATCTCAAACAATCAACCTCTGTAATTATCAGCACTGTCACATCCTAACCAGGTCTCATGAAATTTCAAGAAACAAACACAATGTTAAAAATACAAATATGGAATTTCACACAGGAAGATGTGTTTTTCTTGTTTAGTGAAGGAGACACGACTACGAACATGAAGTAGCTTTTGGTGGAAAGTAATACTGGATCCCAACAGTTTTATGTCCTTTTTTCCCCCACACTAATTTCCTTCAAGATGTGTGGGACGAATCAGGACGTCAGAAAGAGACAAAAGTAGAGTTGAACTGAACTTAGGCTACATAACCCGACATAACCATGCAATGTTGGTTCTAGTATGGCATAAAGTGTCATGTTTAAAGACATTACTAAAGAAAGATGGTGCAGATTTTTATTTTCAGTTGCTAAAGAGAATTTAGCCAAATAAAACTGTTTGCTGCTGAATTGAACCAATGTGAATCGACTGGGTTCTGCACTGAGCTGTTAGCTAACCTGTATCTCTTTTAGCTAAACTGAACCATTTGCTAACTTGAACCAACTAGTTTATCTTCTACTCTGAGTTGTTAGCGAACCCTAAACCAAGGTTTATTATCTAAGCGGAACCCTTAGCTAACCTAAGCCAACTGTTTTACCTTCAACAATAAACTGCCAGCTAACCTGACACAAACTATTCTACCTGCTAAACTGCCCAATTAGATAAACTCAACCAAACGGATTTAGCTTTCTCACTGAGCTGTTAGCTAACCCAAACAGTAAAGCTGCTAAACTGAACCAATCGCTGTATCAACTGTTTTTGCTGCTTAACTGCTCTGTTAGCTAACCTGACCTAAACAGTTTTGTTTGTCTCGTTTAGCTTCTAAACTAAACCTGAACCAAGCTATGTAACCATGCAATGAGACACAGGTGAAAATGTCAGGTTGACTTCCTGCTGTTGATCTGAGCAGTTTTTTAGTTCACATAATGGAATTTGAATTTAAGAGTTTGAGTTAATTTCCTAAAGTCTTGCTAAATATTTTCCCTTTCTTCAAGATGAATCTTCACACATCTTACATCAAAACCACACATCTGTTGGAATTACATAAATCACATAAATAACAACAGGACAAAGACTGACATCTACAAATGTAAACACAACGCCCTCACAACGTTCTTTTTCTTGTAAAAAAAAACAAAAAAAAAAACAACTAAGGCGACTGAGTGGAGTTATCATTGGCACTTTCCCAGAATATGAATACTGTGGTGGTGTGGTTTCATAGCCAATACTTAAATATAACACGATGACTGTCAGTCCGTGAAATTAGACAGTCTGGGAGGAATGTGGAGGAGAAAACATCATTAATCTTCTTCTGCTTCTTTGTTTCATTCATTAACTCCTTAGTTTTTTTTAATGCACTAACTCACTGGCCTGCTCATTCACCTCACACTTCCACCTCATCATTCTGTCATTTCATAGACTGCACTTTTCTTTACTCTGCTTTCATGCACTCGTTTATTCATCCATTCGGTCGATTCCCCCAATTCATCCCTTCAGTCATTCATTTCTGCACATGGACAGGCAGCAGTCAGCAGCTTTCTGACCAGAAAGAAAAATCAAGTCAGTTTAACACTACACAGGTGAACACGGCAGCTCAGGGCAGTTTGTATTGTTCCACATACAGCTGCTTCATCCATATAAAGTTACAGTATATATGTATTTATATATCAGCCATCTTCACCGAGCCGTCAGACGTTATCACCCAGATATGTTCACTTGTGTTGGTTTTCAGAGTCAAAATGCCGTCCTGGCAGTCGCACCTCCTCGCAAAGAATCAGTTTAGTGAGAAAACACTTCATCAGGTAAGACACCATCCATTCATTGTCCCATGAATCCAGATAATAATTTAACTTGGTGTCATGGCGATCGCACACCGCAGACAGGAGGAAGGTCTCTTTGATATGGTTCACCTCCTTTTCTTTCTATACAAGTTGATGGTAAAACAATGTCGAAAGAGTCTGTCCTCTGTCCTCCACCTCATGTGGTTTTCTCCTTTTGGCTGCATTTGCTGTCTGTAGCCTCCAGATGGCGCTGGACTGGGTGTTGGAGAAGGTTCTTCTGCTGGTCTTTGAGGCGGAGATGTCTCGGTTTGACCGGCAACGCCACAGCCAGCAGAACACAGCCGACATGGAGGCTGAAGTACCAGGACCTGCAGAGAAAAGAGGTGCCGATGAGGAGAGATGTTAGCGGTGAGGAAAAGTTTACAACTGCCAATCCTTCTCACTATCAAATACCTCTAAATGAAGAGTCAAAGTGTAATTTTGACACACTGAATGAATATTTACCCAACGTTATAGTTGGTGATGTGTTGGTAAAATGACCTAAACAGCACTGAATTAGGGTTCCGCCATGTTTGTTTGCATTCCAGACATTAATGTATTGTTTTACCTCCAATTCTTTGGTGATTATTACCTCTAGGGTGTTGATTTGAAAAGCAGCAGTTAAGTTTGTCCGTTGAGTTTTTGTCCGTTGAGTTGAACTCAATGGACACAAAGCTAAATCTAACTGATACAAGGATAAACCTGACTGAGTTAACCTGAATTGACCCTTATCCAACACAAAGTGAAAGAGTTCATCCTGACAGACAAACTTATACTGGAATTAAACCTGAGTAGCGCAAAGTCAAACCTGACTGACACAAAGTCATCCTGAGTTAACACACCAGACTAATACAAGGATAAATCTAGGTTAAACCTGACTGAAGCAATGTTAAAGTGCAGTTAAACCTGAAAATAAGTTAAACCTGAATTAGCCCTTATCCAGCACAAAGTTAAACCGGACTTAATCCTGACAGACAAAGTTAAACCTGACTAGCACAAAGTTAAACCCAAGTTAAACCTGACTGATTAGGGCACAGCGTTAACCAGTACTGAACTTTTTCACAATCAGAAGATCATAATTACCACTGTATGAACAAACAAGGCATAAAAACAGAAATATCAAACATTCACTGTGGTTTAACATCAACTGGTGAGACTGACTTAATTCTGCTAGTTAAAATGTGATTACAGACATTTATCTCCTCGTCTGTCTCTATTGTACTGACCTGTAAAACTTAAGTGACGGACCGACGGACAGCAGGACGAAAGGCACCACAGTGTAGCAGATGGCGATCTGAGTTGCCGCCCACGTGATGACATCATAGACCTGTTTGTGGGACGGCGACTGCAGGAAGTGCGGCCGAACGTTGTGTCTGACCTAAAAGAGTTTATTCACATTTACATCCGTATAACATTTAAACGTTTACATTCCTGAAGACGTTAGCATGAAACCCACTGTGTTAGCAGTAAGCATGCGTTAACTGTTAGCATGGAGCATGCTACGGTGTTAGCACAGAGCCAACAATCAATTATTAGACTGTTATGCTAATGTGTTAGCATGTAGCACTGCAGTAAGTAATCCAAGAGGGACACAGTTGATTGATGCTCTTGTCAGCTAAAAGTTAAAAGTTATCAAGTTGATAAGCTAACAGCTAACAGTTTGTCAGCAGGTTAATCAACTAACAGTTAGTTATCAGGATAAAAAGCTAACAGCTAACAGTTAGTCAGCATGTTTATCAGCTAACAGCTAACAGTTATCAGGTTCATAAGCTAACAGCTAACAGTTAGCAGCTAGCTCACCGCTCTAGCAGCCAGTGTGATGACGATGCCAGTGAGGAAGGTGAGGTAGTATCCTGGATAGGCTCCGTGCCACATGGCCGACAGGATGAAAGTGGCTGCTGTCGGGTGGTAAGGGCACCGCTCATAACACACCCTGTCAACCAGAGGTCAGAGGTCACACACACAAACACAAAGCTTATATTTCTGTTTCAAAAACGGTTCAACTGATCCTGAACAAAAATCACAGAGTCTGATAATGTGTGGCGCTTCATTATTGTGTAATCTTGTGGTGTGAGTGTGCAGGTAAATATCAGATAATCTGTGATGAATTTGGTTCTATAAACTGTAACCTGAGCAAATCCTCCACCTGTGCAGGTGATCTGTTACAGGTAACCAGCAGGTGACAGCAGTCTGCAGTGTACATAATCACATGTTCACGAGCAGTCAATCAAATACGAATCTACCTTAATAGTCATCTCCAAAATCTGACCTAGTAATACTCAGTGTGAAAAAGTTCAACTTATTTGGGTTATTGGTAATAAAACTGGATGTGTTGGTTTGTTGGTAGTTTATATTTACTCATATTTATTTTACTCATTAAACAGACAAGTAACTAAACCAGCTCTGTCTCTGTAAACCTGCAGCGTTAATGTTGAATATTTTCTTTACTTTCATCGTCATCTCTGATCACTGAGACAGTAAAGTTAGACAGTAAAAGCAGAAGTCTTCAGACCTTTTGAGCCAGTGTGCCGTCTGAATGTTCCAGTTGTCGAGGAAAACCTTGAAGCTGGTGGCAAACTGAAAGAAAACAGAGAAGTTTGATGATCTGACAGCCTGCAGAGCTGCGAAGCATCGATAACACCAGTTAACGGTTTGTGGTGGTGGTCCTGACCTCGATGTTGAGGATCCTCAGGTTGGAGATGAGGTCCCAGCGAGGAGAGCCGTCGCTGTCGTAGCCGTTGAAGCCGAAGCCGGCGGCGTTGTTGATGGCGTCAGCTGGAGTCAGAGAAGTACAGAGGAGGACATGTGGTGAAATAAAACAATAATAATAAACTTGAATTTGAATAGTACCTTTTAAAACAGTGTTACAACATGGTTTTACACAAGAAAAACAAAATGAAAACAAATGGAGGATGCAGACACCCACCAAGCGTCCAGACGAAGTAATACTTGGGTCTGGTGGTCAGCATGGACAGGTACAGGTAGACCGCCTGAGCGTAGAACGGCGTGTTGGCGATGAAGTCATCGTCGATGTTTCGCTCCACGGGGAAAACCTTACACACCGACAGAAAGACCAGCAGGCAGAAGAAGGAGGTGGCCACTTTACGCACCACCTCCATCTGAGGACACAACAATAAGAGATACGACACGATGAGTCGCCGTGTTTGATCATTTCTAACCGGTTAGTCCTGGTCATGTGACCTACGTTCGGCGAGGGTTCGCTCTGCCTCAGCTTGCCGTTGACCTTCCTGTCGGCCTCCTGGTCTCTATGGCGACGGGGATCTCCCTCGATGAAGGCGATGTAGTCGTTGTAGGAGCAGGTGGGTCCGGCCAGGATCCCCATGAAGTTACAGTTGTAGCTGAAGTACTCGAGCAGACTGGGCATCCTCCTGCACACAGACACTGGAGCAGTTTACTGGGAGGACTGGTACCAGTATGAACTTCTGCTTTATACTAGAAACAAGTCCAAACTGTGATCATATAAACCCTAAACCTTTCATATTCAGGTGGAGTGAGCTGGAATCTTTAACTTCAGGAGTTAACAAACCGAATTGAAGGTGAAAACGATGCTTGTGATGATTAATTAGTTTACACACTTAATTAAAGGTTTATTTGAGCAGCTAATCCACTAGTTTTAAAAATTACACAAATAATGAAACATTAAAGTGATACTCCAGTAACAAAGTGTTTGGTCTCACAAAATGCAGAATATAAAAGGAATGGTGTAAATCTGTGCAGCAGAGGTGGACGTGTCCTGACTTTTAGACCCTTTTATGACTTAAACTCTAAAACACTGGATCCTACATTTCCCATAATGCATCCTAACCCTAACCAAGGTAGACAGCCACGTGTTTGAACCAAGCGGCAACCTCCGGGGCTGTAAGATGAAGCCAAAAACTGCAGTTCCTTGAACGGCCACTTGAGGCTCCAAAAGCGAGTCAATCCCCATAGACCTCCATGTTAAAATACCCAACTTTACAGCAGAAATAAACATGTTTACAGCCTGGTATAAACAACGGTTTTGGTCTCTCTTTTTTTATAACTCATCCGTATAAATTTTATTAAGCCGTAAAGTTCTGCATAATGAAGGACATGGCTGCTTTGAGTGACAGGTCCGCCAGCCACTAGGTGGCTTGTTTCAGCCATTCGGCCCACCTCTTTGCCCATTTTTGATTGGCTGGGAGTTAGGCAGCGTCACGCACTGCAAAGATGGCGACGGCCGGAGCGGCTCGCTTTGAGCTTCAAAACCGCTCTTCAGAAACCAACCGGTGTCGTTACGGTAACTACGTCCATGTTTATATACTGTCTATGATTTAAACTCCAGGAGTTGGACATCTGCTGTCTTCAACCTCAAGCTCAGATTTATTATTTTCGGTGGGAGTGACCCTTTAAATTGTGAGACTTAAAGCAGTTTGTTTACACAAAAACTATTTCTGTAATTTCTGCTGAGCAGCAGCCTCTACGGCCACAAGTAGCAGCTACAGGGTGCCTACATTTCCCAAGATTCCTTTCAGTTGATTGAGGCAAACTGACTGTTACCTGCTACCTGTATGTATAGTAAGTCTACAAGCCCCTTTTAAACTAGCTCTAACCTTAGTTAGCATTCCTGAACTACATTTCCCATGAGTCTTAGCCACACAGTAAAACAAACCTTATCGCCAAAATCTTCTGTCCTGGTGTCAGATGTTCCTCTTTTCGTGCCATTCCTGTCCAGAAAAAAGACAAACTGAATAAAAACTGCTAAAATACTATAAAATGTTTTTAGCCAATAAGCTAACCTGTAATCCATGCTGCAGTCAGCTGGTTTATTTGACAGTAGAGTTAATCTGGAGCTGCTTCTAATCTTTGTGCTAAGCTAGGCTAACATCTTCTTCTTGGATTTCACTCATTTGGCAGTTTAATGTTCTGTTCGAGTAGGTGTCACTTTTTCCCTAAATGAGTTGGATTATCTGATTGTTTCAGAGTTTTCTTACCGTCGTGGATTTCAAACGCCAGGCTGGTGATCTTCTGTGTGATCACCATCATGGGTCTGAAGAGAGAGCAGAGGAGCAGGAAACAGATCAAACATAAACATTATTATATGTATGATATGATAATATTTTATCAGCACATTATAATGTATATGATAATGTGTTGAAACGTGTTAATAATGTTTTAATAACATGTAAATAACATGTCGATAACATGTTAATATGTAGACAGTGTTTATAATGTGTTAATAATGTGTTAGTGTTAATAATGTGTAAATAAAGTGTTAATAGCATGTTAACGTGTTGATAACGTGTTAATAATGTTAGTAACATGTAAATAACGTATTAATAACGTGATAATAACGTATTAATAACGTGATAATAACATTGCTGCAGTCTCACCCGGTGAAGTCGGCGGAGTACATGCCGTAGTCGAAGACGTAGACTCGAGTGATCTGACACAGACTCAGGTAGCTGAGCGCCACCAGCAGGCAGTATCTGAAACACACAGGTCAGCTGATCATTCACCTGTTAGCAGGTGACAATAATGAGTCATGATTGGTTTCATGATAACAATAAAAAGAAAAGTGCTGCTAGTGTCCACTGTTGCTGCTGCTGCTGCTTCACATTAAAAGACCTCCGCTGGAGGAACACGGGAGGGCTTTTATTGTGAAGAGGCCTCAGAGGGAGATGAACCGGCGGTGTTGCTGCCTTGCTCACTAACGTCTCCATTTATTATTTATTCTGCAGACAGTCTGATCTGTGTGACCTCTGATTAATGAAGGCAGAGGAGCTGCAGGTCTGCAGTTACATCACTGCCTCGGTATCAGCATCGCTCACACAGACCAGCAGAGAACACGAGACGCTTCGATATCTCCACGACAACACACAATCTCTGAGATGTCACTGAGCCAGACTGATGTCTGAGTGTCGTCTCTCAGCATCATCAACTGTAGCTCTGCTTTTTCCTTCTACTGATTGTGCTGTTTTGTCCCAGACACCGTCGGTTCTGTGTCCAAACAAAACAAACAAACAAACAAACAAAAACAACACCAACATCTCGGCCTGTTTGAACCGATATGACGACAGGAACAAAGAGCCTGTTAAAGCTCATCAGATGAGCTGCTGTTCTATTGACCTCTGCAAATGTAAAGGTATTTTGTTTCATTTTATTTATTTGTATGTTTGTGCATTTATTTATTATTTATTTGTTTTTATTTATGGTTATTGTAGCCTTGTTGTTCCTATAAGGATTTGTATCATATGACCCCATGCGGTATCGTTGCTTCACCTTCAGCTCTGGTGATCAGCTGCATCACTGTGTTTATTAGTGTTTCTATTCATTCATGTCAAACCTTAAAGAACAGAACTCCTCCTCCTCCTCCTCCTCTTCCTCCTCCTCCTCCTCATCTTCATCAGAGGTAATAAAAAGCTGCCATCAGCTGTCTGTTTTGTCTTTAATGGACGTGTCTGCAGTCAGAGGCTTCTCGTTATCTCTGGACTGATTAATGACTTCTTCTTCTTCTTCTTCTTCCTCTGGGAGTTTTAATGTTGCAGTGGATCCGTCTGAGCACATCGGATCCTTCTGGTCAGACTGGTTTTATCTGATCTGTCTCACGGAAACACATGAACCAGTGATCCTACTTACTTGTGCATGTGTTCGACTCCGGTCAGGATCATGATGCCGTAGGTGAGTCCACTCTGAACCAGGAAGTGAAGCGCGTACCTGCAAAAACACAGGAAGCAAAGAGATTCACCTCCAAGCACAAAGAAGAACAGACACAATTCTTTTATTATTATTACTTTCTATAATACAAGTCTGGTCTTATTCTATATTTTTGTTATTGTCAGTGAATCTTGATACTCTGACTTCTCTCTCTGTGTCAAACTCATTACTTCCTGAAGACATTTCAAGACGTAAATCTTTAAAAAAAACAGCTCACAGATATATAGTTTCATTAGTAAACTACAGGAACATCAGGGTCCAAACACCCGACACAACATTTAATATAAATTAGCTTCATTTCTGCTGGTTTCAATAATAACTGTTTATAATATTTAGTCTGGAGTGGATTTTAAAGTATAAATTTGGGGTTATTTTATATATATTTTCATTTTATTCTTGCTCTTTGGTTCCTACTGAAATTCTTAAAAAAAAGACAAACATATAGTTTAAAATGTTCAGTAATCTCTTAAAACAGCTGATCTCTGTAGTATTTTAACAAACAGGATTAAACCTTTTAACCAAAGAGTGTTTTTGCGTCATGCAGCCACATGTTTTATTATATATTATCAGAAATGCCACCTGTTTGCATGTGAATAATACCTCCAGCCATCAATATATTTAATGAGCTGCAACAATTAGTCAATTAATCGATTAGTTGATCAAAAGAAAATTAGTCAGCAACTGTTTTGATAATAATAATAATTGTTCTTTTCATTTTTTTTAAGCAAAAATTCCAAATGTTTGCTGGTTGCAGCTTCTCAGATGTGAGAATTTGAAGTTTTTCTGGACAGTGAAATGAAAACTTTTAGATTTTGAACCGTTGTTCACACAAAACAAGACGTCAGCTGGAGCCTTTAGAGGTCATACGGGTCATTTTCACCATTTTCTGACATTTTAAAGACGGTGACTCTAAATATTCTGCAGATTAACCGATAATCAAGTTCTGATGTCACGTTCTGTTTGTTTACATGATGGTGAATCTGCTTCCTGTTTCCACACAGACACGGATGTATCAACATGTTGATATTTTACACAATCATTTTACTTTTCTCATTAAAGTATTTAAAAATCATGAGCTGTATTTATATATATATTTTTTCACAGTTTATTTATATTTTGAACATATGCAAAGATAAGTAAATTAAAGAACACAAAAACACAAAACAGCTTGAAAATAAAACAATACACATAAAAAGTAGAAAAAGACATAAAAGAAACAAGCGATTTAAATTAAGACCCTATAAGAATGTATATAATAAGAGAGAGACAAAACAAATATTTCTATTATAAATATTGTCATATATAATAATAGTGTCATATATCTCTGATCGGTTAACATGAAATAATTAATATTAATATGAAATTCATCCGTTTAATCAAAGTATTATTTCTAAAGCCTCATGATAAATCTAAAACCTGTATCTGATCTGTATTTATGATAAATTACAGTAAAAATGTTTGAGGTCATTACAGAGTTTGTCCACCAGAGGGCGGCGACATGTTTGTTTTACACTGTAAAATGCCACAAAACAAAAAAACGTCATTTAAGATTCCTTATAAAAAAATATTTAAGCTAAAAAAAATGAATATCAGGCAATAAAAAGTGTTTTCTAACTGTACTGATGCTGGTTTCTGCCTCGTTAATCACATCTTACCATCCGAAGCAGAAGAGAGCGAAGTAGAGTCCCAGCAGAGTCGCCACCACGTGTCTGATGAAGGGACTGGTTTTACTGGGATGGAGGAAGAGACGAAACCAGAAGGCCGACAGCAGAGCACAGAGCTGACAGACCACAAAGTTCACCTGCACACAGAGACACACACCTGGAGATTAATGCAAGCAGCTGAGATCATGTTTAAGAGTCCAGGTGAGTCTCAGTCTGAGCTTCTTCATCACCTCCCTGCTGTTTTGGTCTCTGACGTCTCTGCCGGCTAAAATTAGAGCTTCAGAAGATATTTATAGTCAGAGAGCTCCGACCTGCCGTCCGTTAGACAGATGACTTCAGACAAAAGTGTCCCTGGTAAAAAATATCCAGAGTCCAGAGGTGACGGAGAGGAAAAGAACCTGAAAATCTGCTTTTTAAACTTGTTCATGAGCTGCAGTTTGACCAGATAACAAACCAAACTCTCGATATATCTACTACATACGGCTGAAAATCTACCTGGAAACAACATTTTTACAGCAGTCATAGTTTAAATGTTGAAAGTTGACTGAATTATTTTAAATCTTGTTTTCAACATTGACATACCAACAGTTTACCATCATCGTCATCATCTCAACGTGCTAACGGCTAACTTTCCCGCTAAAATATCTCTAATTGAAAGAGGACTTAGGACACTATTTTTGGAAGATGCAGGACTTTATTTTAAATAAAGCTTTTCTTCGCTGTGAGGGATGTTACTTGTTTGGTTTCAGATGAAAAAGAAAACAAAATAATTTATATATGATGAAGAAATCATCTTGTTTTTGGTTGTAACTAGCAGAACGTTGAGAACTCACAGCTGATTGTAAAGGTTGTAATATTTAACAAAAATCTGTTGGGGAACAAGTAAAGGAGGCATGTCAACGTTCTTTGGTAAAGTCCTGGTATGTAGCTCCTGCTAGCTTAGCAATACGACTGGCTAATGTAAATATATGGAGGCCGGGAGGTGTCATGGAGAAAAAAGAAACCTAATAACAGTTTGATTATGAGTCAGTGAATTTATGCTCTCGATTGAATATCACATGAAATATTGTGCCTCCTCTCGTAGAAGGCAGCGAGTTTTTATGAGCTAGAAAATACATTTAAGGGATTACAAAGTAAACACAAGGTTTGCCAAATTTTTAAGTATATCGACATATCGCAGTCCAAGATCAAATGAAGACGAGACGGCATGAAGGCAATAAGTTATACTAAGTATTAACTTGATTAATTTGGTATTAAAATGTGTCCACAATACTGTTTTTTGGTAGCAGACATTTGAATCAAGTACTATTGTCTCACTGCTGAATCTGCAGATTATTTTCTTGACTAATCCGTTAATCAGTTCGTCTACAAAATGTCAGAAAATAGTGAAAATGTCTGTTCTCATTTCCCAGAGTCAAAGACGTTTTTGGACTTTTTCTCTAATCTTTGATTTTTGCTGAAATATTGGATCATTTGAACATTTATTGAAATGAAAGCATGTGCGAAGTTTAGAGGGAAAAATCACTATTTGGTGGAGCTGTTAACAACTCATAGACATGTGAAATGTGACCCCGACTACACACTGCTTTTTGTAAGACGTCAAAAGACAAAAAGGTCGGAAACCACTGGTTTCATCTTTAACAATGTGTTGTATTTTAAAAGCTTGTTATATTTCCCTCTGAAATGTAGAAAGTAGCACCAGTAGTACCTTAAAACTGTACTTAAATATAGTAGTTGACTAAATGTACTCAGTTACTTTCCAACACTGACTAATTGATTAATTAACTAATTGTTGCAGCTCTCCTCATCACAGAGCTGTTTTATTAACTCAGCTGCAGTGATGATGAAGAAGCACCACAGTAATTATTCTTCTTATCGGTGAGTCCAGTGACCTGTTTTCATTTCCTGCAGCAGAGGTCACTGAGTTCACAGCAGCAGATTAACAGCGAAGAGAAGACGACCTTCGCTGTGATGAAGACTCACTCTGCTGCTTCGCTGAGACCAGAACAGAAGGATCCTCGTTAAATCAACGTCCTCATAGCAGTTTATTACCACACAGTGTTTCTTCTTATTAAACTCCATTAATCATGTTTTCCCACTTCTGTTCTCTGTTTTATTATTTGACACCATGACAGGTGGATATTTGATGATTAACAGCTGATTGCTAATAGATTTTATTTATTAGGGACCGAGCCCAAAAGGCAGAGGACTACTGTAAAACAATAGGGTCCTCTGCCTAAGGGTGAGGACCCTATTGTTTTTCGTGTGTTTGTTTCTTTCATTCTTTCTTTATTATTACGCCACTTAAACCCTAAATTTGACCCCCTAAACATGCTAAAAAACTCACCAAATTTGGCACGCACATCAGGTCTGGTGAAAAATTTCATAAAATGTAAAAATTAACCCCCAAAGTGCCAAAATGTGCTCTCTAGCGCCACCTATGTAACTAAAATGGCCACCACGGCCCGTAGGAATGTCATAGAGAGATCAAACCAAAACTCAATTATTCGTCTCATCAAGACCTACAAATCATACACTGACACCCCTGACCTAAATCCAACAGGAAGTCCGCAATTAGCCTTTCAAAATAAGACTTTGCCCCAATTTTGGACCCCGAACAAACTCTACCTCCTCCGACGGCGTTAATGGTATCGGCTTCAAACTTTAATAGATGACTTATGACACTATGCTGAAAAAAAGTTGTTAAAAACTTTGTAATAACTCAAACAGTTTGGATTTTATAAGCCCTGAAAGTTGCAGTGCGACATCACACCTTACAATGTAAAACAATGGGGAGGCATGAACTTTGTGTCAAACTGAGGCTTCTGATGCCTAAACTATAAGTGTGACCACTTTCAAACCTGTATCAATGGATTCACCACGAAATTTCCTACTAAAATATGATTTTTAATGTTAGATTTGGCCAAAGTCATGGGATTTATGAGGAGATTTCACAAGAAGCGTACTCGAAAATCCTCCTCTCCAACTGCTCCTGGTGATGTCACTCCCTCAGTGCTGTGAAACATTCTGCAATACACACTCATTATAAAATCACAGGAGGAGCAAGAAAAGACTTTAAAACTCACACTCTAATATCTCAAAAACAATAAAAGATAGAAAACACATGTAAATTCAAGATTTGTAGGTCTTGTGACTCATTTAAAGTTTTTTCAGTTTTATATCACTGTAAAATGAGTTTTTAGACTGAATAATCACTTTGATCTTAAATTAAAGATATTAAATTATCTTTACTAAAGTCCCCCTATTAATCATTAATAATCAGTCTATAAAGAGTTAATAACTGGTTTATAACTCACTATAACGCAGCAGATATAAGAGTTTATTCATCTATTTGCTGCTGTATAAACATAATAAATGACAATATATTTAAACACAGCTGTGATGATATTAAATATGTCTTCATATGAGGAGTTATAAATACTGAACATGAATAAAGACTTAAATCTGGTTATTCTGATGTTGGTTCTAAAGAGCTGAGACAGAAAAAACAATCTGTAATTTAGTGAGAGAAGTACAACTCAAATACTACAGAGTGTTTATCAGCTGATCGTCTCTCTAAACATAAAGATATGATAAATCCTGACAGTCTTAAACATCATCTGTGTTTCTGTCCTAACTTATGAAATACTGGTGAACCTGCATGAAACATTGAGTCTGATCCAGTGTTTCTCCTCCTGGTTTTGCTCATATGTGACTATATTAATAAGTGACTTCCTGTCGGGCTGCTACAGTCTCAGTCTGCTGATGGATGTTAATGGATGAATGTGTTTGTTATTGTAACTGGAGATTTTATATGAACCATCAGACACACTGACGTCCAGCTGTTGTTTCTGTGATATTGTGATGATTCGATGTGTGACGGATGTTCAGTGTTTTTCTTTTCTTCGTCTGTGTTGAGCTGAACAGTTTTATCCTCTAAATTCTCTTTTTTTCTTCTGTTTCTTTTATTAAGTGGAAAAAATAATAATGAATTAATATATTTTGGGAAAAACAAAAACAAAAACTTATATCGTATATGTGCTCATAGCTACATTATGGATTTATAAAACATTTATTAACTGTTTATATACTAAAATTTAATCTAATTAACAGATTTTATGACATTTTACTCAACAATTCATTGATAATAGATGTTTGTCGTGTTTCAGACTGTTTGTTGTGTTGCAGGCTGTTTGTTGTGTTGCAAACTGTTTGTTGTGTTGCAGGCTGTTTGTCGTGTTGCAGGCTGTTTGTCGTGTTGCAGACTGTTTGTCGTGTTGCAGGCTGTTTGTTGTGTTGCAAACTGTTTGTTGTGTTGCAGGCTGTTTGTCGTGTTGCAGGCTGTTTGTCGTGTTGCAGACTGTTTGTCGTGTTGCAGGCTGTTTGTCGTGTTGCAGACTGTTTGTCGTGTTGCAGGCTGTTTGTTGTGTTGCAGGCTGTTTGTCGTGTTGCAGGCTGTTTGTCGTGTTGCAGACTGTTTGTCGTGTTGCAGATTGTTTGTCGTGTTGCAGGCTGTTTGTCGTGTTGCAGACTGTTTGTCGTGTTGCAGGCTGTTTGTTGTGTTGCAGGCTGTTTGTTGTGTTGCAGACTGTTTGTTGTGTTGCAGGCTGTTTGTTGTGTTGCAGGCTGTTTGTTGTGTTGCAGGCTGTTTGTCGTGTTGCAGGCTGTTTGTTGTGTTGCAGCTGAGCCTCAGAGGACTGTTTGCTGTGTTGTAACATCTGATCCGGCTGTAAAGTGAAACAGGCGACGCTTGTTGATGTGTTTCTCATTAATAATGGACGTCCTGTAAACTGAGCGTTTACAGTCAGACACTCTGCTGCCGTTTCCTCCGTCTGCTCCCTGAAGCATCGACGCTCATCGTTAAGTAACAGACGAGACGTCAGAGTTAATTAGTTAATTAAGAGCTGAGCTGATCGGTGAACGATGAGTCCAAAATATGACCAAAGTGTCACTTATTGACCTGAACTAACCTGTCAGGAGTCTCATCATCACAGTAAAAAAGATCATTAATGAGAGAAACACTAAATGGATTTTTGATCACAGTGAACTGAAAAGTTTTACATGTTTCTGTGGAAATTAAAATGTTGAGAAAGATACAATTATAAGTTCACTTAACGTCTTAAAGATCCTCTGCAGGTTGTTTTAAGGTTGGTTAAAATGACATCTCCTCCTTCTGCCTCATTATAAATCCAGAATCTGTGAATATTACTCATAATAACTGTAAAGTCCATACGTGATGCAGCTAAAAACCTTTAACATATAAAATACAGCTCACATCTCTACAACATGAACTCTATCTGCTCTCTGACTCTCTCTGCTGGTCAGAGGCTGAACTGCGTCTCACTGAGGCGACGCGTTAATCCAACATGTTAATCAGCAGCCTGATGGTTATTTTCATGATGTCGACGTCTTTTAACGTCTTGTTTTGTCCGACTGACAAACAGCGAATCCTCACATTACAGAACCGACATTTTTAATAAATGATTTAATTGATTAATAGATGATCAAACCTGTTATCAGTTTATTTCCTGGATGTTGACTCATCGATTACTCGACTGATGTTTTAGTTTTAGTTGTTTATCTTTTGGAATCAAATCATCTAAACAAACTGAATGATTACAAGACTCACAGATAGTGAAACCACCAGCAGAGTCTGCTGTCACCAGTAAACCCAGTAAACACCTGTAAACACTAGTAAACCCAGTAAACCCAGTTAACACCAGTAAACACACCAGTAAACACCAGTAAACACTAGTAAATCCAGTTAACACCAGTAAACACACCAGTTAACACCAGTAAACACTAGTAAACCCACTTAACACCAGTAAACACTAGTAAACCCAGTTAACACCAGTAAACACTAGTAAACCCACTTAACACCAGTAAACACACCAGTTAACACCAGTAAACACACCAGTAAACACCAGTAAACACACCAGTAAACACCAGTAAACCCAGTTAACACCAGTAAACACACCAGTAAACACCAGTAAACACTAGTAAATCCAGTTAACACCAGTAAACACACCAGTTAACACCAGTAAACACTAGTAAACCCACTTAA
Organism: Thunnus thynnus; assembly: GCF_963924715.1. Classification (NCBI taxonomy): domain Eukaryota; kingdom Metazoa; phylum Chordata; class Actinopteri; order Scombriformes; family Scombridae; genus Thunnus; species Thunnus thynnus. The sequence goes on along the minus strand of NC_089534.1, from coordinate 1,154,159 downwards.
CACCAGTAAACACTAGTAAACCCAGTTAACACCAGTAAACACTAGTAAACCCACTTAACACCAGTAAACACTAGTAAACCCAGTTAACACCAGTAAACACTAGTAAACCCACTTAACACCAGTAAACACACCAGTTAACACCAGTAAACACACCAGTAAACACCAGTAAACACACCAGTAAACACCAGTAAACCCAGTTAACACCAGTAAACACACCAGTAAACACCAGTAAACACTAGTAAATCCAGTTAACACCAGTAAACACACCAGTTAACACCAGTAAACACTAGTAAACCCACTTAACACCAGTAAACACTAGTAAACCCAGTTAACACCAGTAAACACTAGTAAACCCACTTAACACCAGTAAACACACCAGTAAACACTAGTAAACCCAGTTAACACCAGTAAACACACCAGTAAACACCAGTAAACCCCGTTAACACCAGTAAACACACCAGTAAACACCAGTAAACCCAGTTAACACCAGTAAACACACCAGTAAACACCAGTAAACACACCAGTTAACACTAGTAAACCCAGTTAACACCAGTAAACACACCAGTTAACACCAGTAAACACACCAGTAAACACCAGTAAACCCAGTTAACACCAGTAAACACACCAGTAAACACTAGTAAACCCAGTTAACACCAGTAAACACACCAGTAAACACCAGTAAACCCCGTTAACACCAGTAAACACACCAGTTAACACTAGTAAACCCAGTTAACACCAGTAAACACACCAGTTAACACCAGTAAACCCAGCTAACACCAATAAACACACCAGTAAACACCAGAAAACCCAGTTAACACCAGTAAACACACCAGTTAACACCAGTAAACACACCAGTTAACACCAGTAAACCCAGCTAACACCAATAAACACACCAGTAAACCCAGTTAACACCAGTAAACACACCAGTAAACACCAGTAAACACACGTAAACCCAGTAAACACACCAGTAAACACCAGTAAACACACGTAAACCCAGTAAACACCAGTAAACCCAGTAAGCCTCTGCTCTTGTGATCGACTCGCTCTGCAGTTGTGGAGTAAACGATGTGATGATGTCATCTGATCCAGGAGGTCGGCCTGGCTGACAGCCAATCACAGCGCAGGACGTCTACCTGTTACACAGCTGACAGAACAGCTGATGGTGATGATGGTGATGAAGAGTTTCAGCTGTTTACAGTCTTCTTACTGGATATTAAGACTACCGAGGCTGAAGTCAGAACATCTGGATACTGAAATGTGACGACGTTTATAATTACGGTAAAACATGTGATTGATATCGATCCGCTCAGGAGCTGCTGGAGGTTTGTTTACATGGCGACGAGACACAAACTGCTTCATGTTTCCTGTTTTTATCTGCAGCTGCTTCTCATCAGGTTCAGACTGAAACGCTCAGTTCAGTGTTCAGCTGTGACTCCGGCAGCTCTATGCAGCAGTTTTCTCCTGATCAGGTGATGTGATACATGTTCCTGTTGATGGTTTCACACTATGTCAAAGATCTACAGGCACCGAGAGACAAACACGGATGTAAACAATACTAAAATACTACCAGCGCGTAGATGTTTCATGAGGAAGGAAAAGCTTCATCAAACGCTGATGGTGAGAAACTCTGAATGTAAACAGAAACTTTTCTTTGTTAATAATAAAACTCCATGTTGACGTCACGTTTACAGGTTTGTTTTTAATCACATGTTCAGTTTGGCAGAATAAAGCAGAGTGGAAGACTGAGTGAATGAGGCCGACGCCAGTCCTCCCATTCATTTGAATGGGGGTAGTGCGTTTCGGCTGCAGCTGTTTTGGCCGCTGCGGCGCCGCACCGGACCTGACGTCACTGCGGCTGAAGGCTGCGGTGGCCGATCACAGCTGGAGATCAGACCGATCAGAGTAGTAAACTCTGCCGTGACGGAGCACAAAGACGCTACTGGGATGAGCGGAGGACATTTATCTTCATATGATGAAGTTAAAAATAAAGTCAGACTTTGCTGTCGGCTTCTCGACTCGTTTTGAAAAAAGACGAGAGAAATAGAGCGAGAGAGCGCAGCTGTGGTCGAGCGAGCTAGAGAGTGAATGAAGAGAGGGAGCGCTGGTAACGAGAAAGCCGGTGAATCGGATCAATAAAATGTTATTTTCTGATTGTTTCACAGTGGTAACGTTCTAGAGCACAAATAAACACGCCCACACCCCCCCCCACACACACCTCCGCTCAACCCTGCAGCTGAACGCCGCACCGCCTGATTTGGTCTGAATACGGCCTTAATGATGACGAACATGAATCATGTAACTTAAAAAACATCAGATCTGTGTGGAGCGATGATGAGGAGACTGTAACCTTCCTCACATCTCGTGTGTGTAAACGACCACCGAGACACATCATGATCTGATCAGTCAAACCGCTTCCTGAGGAGGTCTGAGACACATGTGACCACTTCTCCTTTGTGTACTGATGCGTCGCCGACAAGAACGTAACAGGAAAACACGTCAGTCAGTGCAGGACGTGGTGGTTGTTATGGTGACAGCACGTCAACGCCAAATGACTTTGTCCTGCCGACATCAACAAGCTGGATCAGTCTGAACATGAACATTAGTTCCTGAAACATATCAGACTGACGTAATAACTGTTTGTGGGGCTCGTTGACCGTCTGGTGGACGTGATGTAGGAACACATCTGATCAGCTGGAGACGCCTGATAGACACCGGTGTGAACACATGGATGTATAAAGAGAACTGGATACGGCGTCGGAGGCGGGGCCCCGTTCATTCCTATGAAAGTTGCTCAGTGGCACATGACGCAAAAAAAAAAAAAAAATCGACTTCCGGGTATGAAAGTAACCGGATCCTCCGCATTGTGCGGCCCATAGAGCGAGCGCACTAGTGGCTTTCGCTGGCCGAGTCGGCTACTTCTGGTTTAGCCCTCCGGCTAACTTGAATGGGGATAAAACAATTCACGGATCAAACGAACGGATCAAATTCTGGTAGTGAGACGAGTCATTTCGCTCAGATTTACGGACGTCTCTTTCACAATGCAAGTCTACGGGAAAAAAGTCTTTTTGGGCCCAACAGTGTCATGTGACGTTGTAATTACACGGTTTGGCCACTATGTCAAATTTACTTCAAAGCCTGGTGCTGTTCCTGTATCAGGTTCTCTTTATACATCCATGATGAAGCCAAAAAAGTTCGACTTCTGCGTATAAAATTACCGGGATCTTCCGGGTTCATTGGGCTCATAGAGCGAGCGCAGTAGTGGCTACTTCTGGTTTAGCCCTCTGGCTAACATGAACGGGGATAAAACAATTCAATCGTGCAGCTCTTTTAGACTTTTGGACCGAACGGATCAAATCCTGGTAGTGAGACGAGTCATTTTGGAGGTTGTGATAGTCAGAAAAAATTATCAGCTGATTTACAGACGTCTCTTTCACAATATAAGTTTATGGGAAAAAGTCTTTTTGGGCCCAGTAGTGTCATGTGACGTTGTAATTACGCGGTTTGGCCGCTATATCAGATTGGCCTCACAGCCCGGCGCTGCTCCTGGGGGGTTTGTGTGAACAGTGATGTGTCTCAGTCGTCCACTCGTGTTCTGCTTTAAAAGGCACCGACTGGAGAATTAGCGCCACCTGCTGTTTATCTGCTGATATTCACACAACAACAGCAGCAACGGAAGGAAACAAACATTCAGGACATTTTCTACTAATGATTTCCTGGAAATTTGCCTAATTTTTTTTTCTACATTTGGATGAAACTTGTTAGAGTCAGTTCAGTGACTTTATGACTATTTCTCTATTCGTGCTACGACATTTAGCATTTTCTATGATGCTTTAATTATCACTTCAGGCGACAGCAGCAGCTTCACTCTCAGAACAAGCCTGCTGTCTGCTGACCTGTTAATCCAACACACCTGAGTCCAGTCGTTTTTTTCATCACTTTAAACCTTCCTGATGTTGTTTTGTATTCTCAACAGTCTTCCTGTAATTAGTTTTATCAGTTACAAGTTCAACTCTCTCTGTGTTACATCCTGCTGAACAGCCTTCATGGTTCTGTTAACTCTGAGTTTCACGTGAAAGAGTGAGAGTGAGATACTTCATGATGCTGACATGTAAACAATTTCATTTCCAGATGTTTAAAGTCTTCAGTGTAGAGTCGGTACTTTATGCTTCTTTGTCTCGACATGAACAGATTATTCTGATTATGTGATGCACATAAAAAAAGAGGAAGTTCATGTCCGAGTAGCAGGATTTCATAACGGATCAATCGTTCTCTGGTTGCAGCTTCTCAGATGTGATGATTTGCTGTTTTTCTTCATCATATTTGACAGTAAACTGAGTTTATGAAGTAGAGCTGGAACTATTAGTTAATTAATCAATTAGTCAATCAACAGGAACTTATAAATCAGAAACTATTTTGATAATTGAATCATCGTTTTTCTAATTTTTTTAGTAAGTAAAGTTGATTTAATATATCAGCTTTCACAGAGCAGGAGCAGAATTATTATAGAAATAAGATCATGAAATAGTAGAACATAAGAAACAAACAATAAAACATAAACAACAACAGAAAAACATACAAAATACAAACACTGGACACTAGGAGGGGAGACGAAGGACGGTTTGAATAAATGAGTCTTCAGCTGCTTTTTAAAAGGCGTCAACAGAGACGACAGATGTTACACATCTGGTTCACTGGTCAGAAGACCTCAGTGGTCTGCTGCTGACGTGAGGAAGCATCAGGAGGTCAGAGCTGCTACGACTCTACAAACAAGAACCTTAAACCTGATGGAAGCCGATGTAAAGATGATAATATGAGTGTGATGTGAGTCAACAGCTGCGTTTTTAAAGGAAAATGACAAAAAATTTTGCTGATTTAAGAGAAACAAATGTGAGAATCTTACATGACTGTAAATTTTACTATTTCGGGGTTTGTTGGATAAAATACGACACCTGAAGACGTCACGTTGGACTCCAGGATGATGTGACGGATACTTTTCACCTTCTTCTGATGTTTTATTGTCCAAACAGATTAATAACAGATTAATCGATCAATAAAAAATGATCATTTGTCGCAGCCCCTCATTGAAGACGTCTTCATCAGCTCTACAGTTCTTCAATTAAATGATTCATCAAGAAAATAATCATCATTAATCAATAATATAAATAATTGTTAGTTGCAGCTTTTAATGATGTGATTCTACTGGAAGTTGTCGGTAGTTTATATTCAGTAAATATAAAACATTCTGCTTTATGAGTACTTTAACTTTTAGTGAATTTTGCTGATGCTGCGTTTGTACTTTAAGTTATATTTGAATGCAGTACTTATATTTGTGGAGAGTATTATTATATACTTTTACTTGCAGGGTTTGCAGACAGACACCAGCTGATCCGGAAGCTCAGAGGAAACATAAAGGATGCTGTGAAACATGAAGACTGCATGATTTCATGTTTCATCATCACATGTGAACAAACAGTTGAGCTCCAGACTGTCACTCACGCTGCATCCCATCAAACAACCGACGCTCCACCGACCGGATCTGCTTCATGTGTGTCTGCAGACCGGAGGCCTCCATCCATTTTGAACAAACCCGACGTTCATTCAGCGGTCTGATCCGCCCGGTGTGTTCGTCACACGGCCGCTTTTTGTTGCACTCGTGTCGGTTTAACGCCGTTTATCTGCAGCCGGTCTCCGCCCCGGAGCTCCGGAGCTCCGGAGCGGCCGCGGCGGGGTTCCGGGGGGTTCCGGGGCTCGGCCCCTCCGGTGTCCCGGTGGGTCTTACCTGATCCAGAGGCAGGTTGGTGATCTCGCTGACCGGCTGCAGGAGGCTGGAGCCGGTGCAGGCCGCGGATCGGCTCTCTTCAGCGGCCATGGCTCCGTGTCTGCGGCCGTGTCTGCTGCTTCTGTGTCCGGCTGCAGCGGCTCAGAGGCGGCGGCGGAGGCTCCGTGATCCGCCGGCAGTCTGTCTGTCTGTCTGTGTCCTCCTGATGCTCCTTCCTCCTCCTCCTCCTCCTCCTCCTCCTCTTCCTCCTCCTCCCTCTGCTGCCCCCTCCTCCTCTTTCGGTCTTCTCTCCTTTTATTCTTTTAGCCACTCTCCTCCTCCCCCATCTTCCTCTTCTTCTTTCTATCCCTCTCCTCCTCAATATTTGTTCTCCTCTTTCTTTCTCCCTCTTCTTCCTCCTATTTGTTCTTCACTTTTTTTCCTTCCTCTCCATCTTCACTACTTGGCCATCTTCTGTCCTCTCCTCTTCCTCATCCACCTCTTTCTTCTTTCTCTTCTCTAATCCCTCTTTATCTTTAACTTTAATCCCTTCTTTTTCCCTTTCTCTGCTCTCTTCCTCTTCATACTGTGATGATCTGTGATGATTCCTCCTCCACTTAGTTTTCCTCCCTTCTCTCCTGCTTCCTCCTCCATCATGTCTATCTTCCTCCTCCTCTACATTTTATCCTCATTTCTATTTTTATATTTAACTGTACATATTTGACCTTTTTCCAGACATACATTTCTTTGTATATATTTTATTTCTATTTAACTGTTTTCACTCTGACTAGATGCTTTCTGTGTGCAATGACAATAAAGTTGAACATCTTACAAAAAGCAGTGTGTAGTCGGGGTCACATTTCACATGTCTATGAGTTGTTAACAGCTCCACCAAATAGTGATTTTTCCCTCTAAACTTCTCACATGCTTTCATTTCAATAAATGTTCAAATGATCCAATATTTCAGCAAAAATCAAAGATTAGAGAAAAAGTCCAAAAACTGAAAACAGATTTGTGTATCAGAACTTTGTTTTTTCTTCTTTCCTCTCCCATTAATCATCTCACCACCCCTCAGATTTATCTGCTGACCCTTTGGAGGGGCCCGACCCCTAGGTTGGGAACCACTGGACTAAACTAGCTAACTGTATATAAAGTAGTGTAAACTAGCTCCACCTCCAGCAGCTACAACAGTAACATGCTGCTCTAACACTGATGCTTCACTATTAATAATCTAATGATGTCATATATAATAATATATCAGTCAGAGGGACCAAACCACTACTTTTACTGCAATACTTTAACTACATCAAGCTCATAATACTTATGTACTTTTACTGCAATACTTTAACTACATCAAGCTCATAATACTTATGTACTTTTACTGCAATACTTTAACTACATCAAGCTCATAATACTTATGTACTTTTACTGCAATACTTTAACTACATCAAGCTCATAATACTTATGTACTTTTACTGCAGGAGGATTTTACATATAGGACTTCTACTTGTAATGGAGTATTTGTATATTGCTCTATTTTACTGCAGTAAAGGATCTGAGTACTTCTTCCTCCTCACAGTGTCTGACATCAAACACTGAAAGACTTGTACTTTCTCTCCATCACTGGGTTTTTGGGAAACACCGATTGACATTTTTCAGCATTTACTGACATTATATGGACTAAACAACTAATTGATTAATTGAGAAAATAATCCTGAACAGAGATATAGTGAAAAAAAGTTTAACGCTCAAATTCAAAAATGACATAGTTCTCAGTCTATTCATGTTTTCAGAAATGATTTCCTGACATGTATAATGTGTTTGGAAAGAAATCTCTCATTTTCCTTAATACGGACTTTAATCTGTTTTTATTTATTTATTTATTTCTTGTTTTGTTGTCTGCGCTCCGGTCCAGCAGGCGGCAGTAATGCACCTTTAAGCTGGTTTACTAAACGCCATAAAACCTCACGAAGAAGAAGAAGAAGAAGTGAGTTCCGGGTTGTTTGTTTTGATTTGTTGTCCTGACAGTTAGCAGTTAGCTGCAGTTACCTTCAGTTAAACGTTAAACATGTCGGCTGCAGAGGACGACACCGAGCTGAGAGATCTTCTGATCCAGAACCTGGAGAACAGCGGAATCCTCAACAAGCTGAAGGTCTGAAATATTTAAACTTAATATAACTAATCATGGATTTAACCGGTTAGCAACGAGCTAACAGCAGCTAAACAGCAGCTAAACAGCAGCTAGCACTGAGACGTTAGTCGGTAAAGTTACAGAAACTAAACACTTTACACCAGTTTAAGTTGTTTTATTGTAAGTTTTCAGCTGAAACAACAATAAACTCACAGATGATGTGTCGCTAACTGTTAGCACTGTTAGCTTAGCCTCATCTGAGAAGCATCGTTTTCATCGTTTAAATCTATTTGATTATTTTTTTATATATTTACTTTATTCTCTTAAATATGATTAATGTTTGTATTTGTCATATAAGACAGTAAACTGGATATTTGAGACCTTTTGCATATTTTTGAACATTTAGAGGATGTTTAACAAGGTAAACCTCAGTTTTCAGAACCGATAAATAGACTTTTAACACTCTGTTCTGTCTTCTGCATAATAAAAAAGATTTTGTCTCCCAAGTTGTGACTTGATCGATCACCAAAACAGTTTCAGTTCAGTCGAATAAACAGTTAAATGACGTAAAGGATGTGATAGATATACAGAGACATCAGGATGCTGTGACGTCATCCAGCTTGTCTTGACTCAGCTGTTCTGTTTGTTGCTGTTTTTAAGTTAATTACAGTAGTTGATTCTGACTGATATGTAAAAGACATGTTAAAGGATTTCAGCGTTCTTGTGATGTACTTGATGTGTGTCTCAAATGTAAGAGAAGGACCGAACACAGTCTCAGACTCTTAATGTGTGTCTTTCTGTAAAGTGATGTGAATTCAGCTGGACAAACAAGCAACTTTTTCAGTCCTGTGTGTGCGTTAAAATGTAGGAAATCAGTGATGAACTTCAGACAAGCACGTCTCTAATTTAACCAGCTGTTACAGATGTGTGTGTCATCAGAAACCTCAGCCTGCTGTCAGAGTAAAGTCAAGACGTCCAGATATAAAAGACATAAAAGCGTCTCTGACTGTCGTCTTGTTTGTCGTCTGCAGGCGGAGATGAGGGCGGCGGTGTTTCTGGCCATGGAGGAGCAGGACAGACTGGAGGTGACGGTTGCTCCTGCTAAACCTTCCTGCTGTTTTAAACACTTAAAGCTGATGTTAGTTTACTCCTTTGTTTTGTCTTTTTATCTTCAGAACAAAACTCCTCTGGTTAATGAAAACCTGAAGAAATGTCTCAACAGCAAAGACGGTGAGTTTGACGTGTCGTCTGTTTTCATTCTGCTTCATGTTGTTTTTTCATGATTTTTCTTCTCCGTCTGGTTCAGTGTTTCCTTCCTTCATGCAGCTGGTTTCCTTGTGAATAACTAGTGATGAGAACTTATTGGTTTCTGGTGTTTTTTTGTCATGATGTAGTTTAGTTATTCATGTGTTGAAAGGGCACACACACGTGTTTGAAGGACTGACTTCAGGCTCTGGAGTTCAGGAATTGTTGCAGTTTGTGTTTTACACCTCAAGGTGGAGCTGTGCTGCCGTCATCAGAACCTCACTGATGTCTCCTCTTATCAATATCTGCTGATTTTCTGTGTTTCTCTTATCGTCACAATGAGTCTCATGTTTGGATCCAAACCAACGATGAACTGATTAAAGCCTGATATGTCTGATTCTTCTGTGCCGGCAGTGAGTCCCAGCGCTGCACTGGGTGACATGAGAAATTGAAAAAAATAAGATCTATCAGACTTTTGACACACACAGAGAGCTCTGTGACGCCTTCAGCTCACCTCTTTTATCTGTAACAGTCCAGAACCTCAAAGAAAAAGAACAAATCCTCCAGTTTAAGGACTTTGAACCATCAAAGTTTTGTCATTTTTGTTTGAAAAATGACTGAAATGATTTACACCAGCTTTTATTTGATGATTCACAGAATGATATTTGTCTGTGATGGAGGGAAACTGTGTTTGGTGCCTCTGAGGTGTTAAATGTGAGGACAGTTATTGATCCTCTTGTGTGTCTCCGGTCGGGTCCTGAGTGTGTGTTTTGTGCCCTGCAGGCCGGCTGGTGGCCAGTCTGATCATGGACTTCCTGCAGGTGTTTAACTTGGACTTCAGCCTCGCTGTGTTCCAGCCGGAGATCAACTCGGTGAGTCGATGCGACCGCAGGGCGGCTGTAGGAGGCGTTTCTGTGGTTTGTGGCTGCGACACACACACACACACACACACACACACACACACACACACACTAACGAGCTCTCTGCTTCAGAAATGTTCAGTTATTGATTGTTAAAGGACTATAATGATGTTGTCTACTTCCACACCTGCTGACTGATAGATTCTCAGTTCAGATCTTTTTGTCTCCAGCTTCTCAGTGACTCTGACTGTAGACAGCTGATGATGCAGCTCAGCAGTTGTATTTATGTTGATGATGTTTCAGCTGCATAGTGATAAATAAAACAAATAAACTGCTGCCGTGAACGCACGTTGTTCACTTCCTTGTGAGGGAAGACTTGTTGCTGCTGCTGCTTGTAGTTTTTACGGGCCTTAATGTATCTGACAGGAAGTGGCAGAGCTCGGTGACCTTTCAACTTACAAGATGGTTTTTTTGTCTTATGAATGTGGTCACGCTGCACAGATTTCACCCTGCTGAGATCTGATCTCCTCCAGATGCGGTCTGACCGATCCTGATAACCATCACGTGTTAACACCGGATGTGAATGTGGTATAAAGGATAAAGCTGATAATTACAGCTGTAGCTAACGATTATTTTCACTATTGATTCATCTGTCCGTTATTTTCTGGATTAATTGATTAGTTGTTTGGTCCATAAAATGTGGATCAGTGTTTCCTAAAGCCAAAGATCTTCAGTTTACTGTCACAGAGACCAAAGAAACACATTTAAGAAGCCGAATCAGAGAATTTTAGCATTTTCTTCTTCAAAATGTTCACAATAGGCAGCGATTAATTCAGTAGTTGTCGACCAATCGATGAATCTTTGCTGCTCTGCGTTCTGTCTCCATGTTGTCTCAGGTCGATCTATTGATCTTGTGTTTTTTCTTTTAATCAATCTTTTTATCTTTTTGTATAAACTGTACTTATTGTAAATCTTTTTGGTAGTGTGATGGTTTCTGCCTACAGACGACCGATACCTCCTGCCGGTGTGGATAAAGCACCGACAGACGGCCGTCCTCTACCTCTGACCGGGGTATCCAACGTAGTTCCCAACATCTACAGACACAGGACCATCCAAGCTCTTGAACCAGATTCAGTCTGGCTTCTATCATCACCAGCTGTCATTGAACCGCTACCAACGGGGCCTGTTTAGTCAGGAATCCTAACAGCCAGGTCACAACCAAGTGTATCGGTTACAAATAGGTGTCGGAGGTTTGAAAATCCTCCAAGAGCCTCCTAACAGGTCGACTCTGGAGGAGACCCACTCTGACGGTCTGAGGACGCTCGCCTGGTTTTATAGGGCAGCTTCAGAGCCAGTTTAGTCAGTTAAACCCCTAAATCACACCTCTATCACATGTACAGCAGCATGTTGACCTCAGTCATTAAACCTGAACCTTCCTGTTATTCAAGAAACACTACAAGTTTGTTCTGAACAGATTTCATCATCGTTTTTAATCGTCAGTCGTTCCTAAAGGAGGCAATCACCAGAGGACCTCAGAGACGAGCACAAGTCAGGAACTTAAAAATACAAACCAGTTTTATTTGGTTTAACAAAATAAGTAACATAAGACTAAAGATAGTCTCAAAGATGATCTCTCTCCGTTAGGAACCCTGAGTCTCTCTCTGCTTTTCTTTTTATAACTCTACAACTTCCTGTTATTTGTATCATCACATATCGTCTCCAGGACAACCATCAGTTACATGCCGACGTTACGTGACTTTACACAAAATGGTGACCATTTCTTTATCTCTCACTTTGACTATGTGGAAGTTTTTGAACTTCTTTTGTACAGAGATTAAAATCTAGGGATGTCTGCTCGATGCAGAAAACCGCAGCTTCTCCTTTTCTTCAGACGATCTAACGGCCTTCTAGGCTTTTGATGTTTTGTTTGTGTTTGTTTAATCATTCTTGACGTTCAGATCTTGTTCAGTACACGTGGCACAAATGGTGAAAAACTATCTTTAATTTGTCACCAATTAAAAGGAAATAAAATAATCAGAAGTAGTGTCTCGGCTACATATAGAGGAGCTTTCAACAGCAGAAATCACATCATCTGACTGACACGTCTACAGTTTACACTAACAACATCATCATCCATCTACAGCTGCAACAATCCATTAATCGATCAGTTGTTTTGAGTCCAAATTCTCTGATTCCAGCTTCTTAAATGTGAATATGTTCTGGTGTCTTTAGTCTCTGTGACAGAATACTTTAAAGTGTTTGTTGGTTAAAATATTCACAGTGAAGTTGAACAAATACTGACAACAACAAGTAACTCATGTTACAGACCTGGATAACAGTTTTATTCCCGTTCAGCCCTTTTTAACAGACACTCTGCTGTCATCTTTGTGTTTGTGTGTTTGCAGCTGAACGGTCTGGACAGTCGGGACCTGGTCTGCAGAGATCTGGGTCTGTCTGAGTCTGAGCTGAACAGGAACTCTCCTCTGCTGCTGGAGCTCGTCAGGAGAGGACGACACAAAGACAAGACGAGCGTCTCCACCGAGGTGACGGCTGTCGCTCTGTCCTCAATGATCTGTTTTCATCCCCTCAGTTCACATCTCAGTGTTTATGTTAGAGGTCAGTAACAGTCAGTAGGAGGTTAGTAACGGTCAGTAGGAGGTTAGTAACGGTCAGTAGGAGGTTAGTAACAGTCAGTAGGAGGTCAGTAACAGTCAGTAGGAGGTCAGTAACGGTTAGTAGGAGGTTAGTAACAGTCAGTAGGAGGTCAGTAACGGTTAGCAGGAGGTTAGTAACAGTTAGTAAGAGGTTAGTAACGGTTAGTAGGAGGTTAGTAACGGTTAGTAGGAGGTTAGTAACAGTTAGTAGGAGGTTAGTAACAGTTAGTAGGAGGTTAGTAACAGTTAGTAGGAGGTTAGTAACGGTTAGTAAGAGGTTAGTAACGGTTAGTAGGAGGTTAGTAACAGTCAGTAGGAGGTCAGTAACGGTCAGTAGGAGGTTAGTAACGGTCAGTAGGAGGTCAGTAACGGTCAGTAGGAGGTTAGTAACGCTCAGTAGGAGGTTAGTAACGCTCAGTAGGAGGTTAGTAACGCTCAGTAGGAGGTTAGTAACGGTCAGTAGGAGGTTAGTAACGCTCAGTAGGAGGTTAGTAACAGTCAGTAGGAGGTTAGTAACAGTCAGTAGGAGGTCAGTAACGCTCAGTAGGAGGTTAGTAACAGTTAGTAGGAGGTTAGTAACGGTTAGTAAGAGGTCAGTAACGGTTAGTAAGAGGTCAGTAACGGTTAGTAGGAGGTCAGTAACGGTTAGTAGGAGGTCAGTAACAGTCAGTAGGAGGTCAGTAACGCTCAGTAGGAGGTTAGTAACAGTTAGTAGGAGGTTAGTAACGGTTAGTAAGAGGTCAGTAACGGTTAGTAGGAGGTCAGTAACAGTCAGTAGGAGGTTAGTAACGGTTAGTAGGAGGTTAGTAACGGTTAGTAAGAGGTCAGTAACGGTTAGTAAGAGGTCAGTAACGGTTAGTAGGAGGTCAGTAACGGTTAGTAGGAGGTCAGTAACAGTCAGTAGGAGGTCAGTAACGCTCAGTAGGAGGTCAGTAACGGTTAGTAGGAGGTCAGTAACGGTTAGTAGGAGGTCAGTAACGCTCAGTAGGAGGTCAGTAACGGTTAGTAGGAGGTTAGTAACAGTCAGTAGGAGGTCAGTAACGGTTAGTAGGAGGTTAGTAACAGTTAGTAGGAGGTTAGTAACGGTCAGTAGGAGGTCAGTAACGCTCAGTAGGAGGTCAGTAACGGTTAGTAGGAGGTCAGTAACAGTCAGTAGGAGGTCAGTAACGCTCAGTAGGAGGTCAGTAACGCTCAGTAGGAGGTCAGTAACGGTTAGTAGGAGGTCAGTAACGGTTAGTAGGAGGTCAGTAACGCTCAGTAGGAGGTCAGTAACGGTTAGTAGGAGGTCAGTAACAGTCAGTAGGAGGTCAGTAACGGTTAGTAGGAGGTTAGTAACAGTTAGTAGGAGGTTAGTAACGGTCAGTAGGAGGTCAGTAACGCTCAGTAGGAGGTCAGTAACGCTCAGTAGGAGGTCAGTAACGGTCAGTAGGAGGTCAGTAACTGTCAGTAGGAGGTTAGTAACGGTTAGTAGGAGGTTAGTAACGGTTAGTAAGAGGTTAGTAACGGTTAGTAGGAGGTTAGTAACGGTCAGTAGGAGGTCAGTAACGGTCAGTAACTGTCAGTAGGAGGTTAGTAGGAGGTCAGTAACGGTTAGTAGGAGGTCAGTAACGGTCAGTAACTGTCAGTAGGAGGTTAGTAGGAGGTCAGTAACGGTTAGTAGGAGGTTAGTAACGGTTAGTAGGAGGTCAGTAACGGTTAGTAGGAGGTTAGTAACGGTCAGTAGGAGGTTAGTAACGGTCAGTAGGAGGTCAGTAACGCTCAGTAGGAGGTCAGTAACGGTTAGTAGGAGGTCAGTAACGGTCAGTAACTGTCAGTAACGGTTAGTAGGAGGTTAGTAACGGTCAGTAGGAGGTTAGTAACGGTCAGTAGGAGGTCAGTAACGCTCAGTAGGAGGTCAGTAACGGTTAGTAGGAGGTTAGTAACGGTTAGTAGGAGGTTAGTAACGGTTAGTAAGAGGTTAGTAACGGTTAGTAGGAGGTCAGTAACGGTCAGTAGGAGGTCAGTAGCGGTCAGTAACTGTCAGTAGGAGGTTAGTAGGAGGTCAGTAACGGTTAGTAGGAGGTCAGTAACGCTCAGGAGGAGGTCAGTAACGGTTAGTAGGAGGTTAGTAACGGTCAGTAGGAGGTTAGTAACGGTCAGTAGGAGGTCAGTAACGCTCAGTAACTGTCAGTAGGAGGTTAGTAACGGTCAGTAGGAGGTCAGTAACGCTCAGTAACTGTCAGTAGGAGGTCAGTAACGGTCAGTAACTGTCAGTAGGAGGTTAGTAGGAGGTCAGTAACGGTTAGTAGGAGGTCAGTAACGCTCAGTAGGAGGTCAGTAACGGTTAGTAGGAGGTTAGTAACGGTTAGTAGGAGGTTAGTAACGGTTAGTAGGAGGTCAGTAACGGTTAGTAGGAGGTTAGTAACGGTCAGTAGGAGGTTAGTAACGGTTAGTAGGAGGTCAGTAACGCTCAGTAACTGTCAGTAGGAGGTCAGTAACGGTCAGTAGGAGGTTAGTAACGGTCAGTAGGAGGTCAGTAACGCTCAGTAACTGTCAGTAGGAGGTCAGTAACGGTCAGTAGGAGGTCAGTAACGGTCAGTAGGAGGTCAGTAACGGTCAGTAACTGTCAGTAGGAGGTCAGTAACGGTCAGTAGGAGGTCAGTAACGGTCAGTAGGAGGTTAGTAACGGTCAGTAGGAGGTCAGTAACACTCAGTAACTGTCAGTAGGAGGTCAGTAACGGTCAGTAACTGTCAGTAGGAGGTTAGTAGGAGGTCAGTAACGGTTAGTAGGAGGTCAGTAACGCTCAGTAGGAGGTCAGTAACGGTTAGTAGGAGGTTAGTAACGGTTAGTAGGAGGTTAGTAACGGTTAGTAGGAGGTCAGTAACGGTTAGTAGGAGGTCAGTAACGCTCAGTAGGAGGTTAGTAACGGTTAGTAGGAGGTCAGTAACGGTCAGTAGGAGGTCAGTAACGGTCAGTAGGAGGTCAGTAACGCTCAGTAGGAGGTCAGTAACGGTTAGTAGGAGGTCAGTAACGGTTAGTAGGAGGTTAGTAACGGTTAGTAGGAGGTCAGTAACGGTTAGTAGGAGGTCAGTAACGGTTAGTAGGAGGTTAGTAACGGTTAGTAGGATGTTAGTAACGGTTAGTTGAAGGTTAGTATCACACTTGTCGCTGGTCAGCGGCGGCGCTCTGAGCAGGCGTGTTGACGCCGCCATCAGCTCAACATCACGCAGATGTTTTAAATCTGATCTCTAATGTCTCTGTTTGATGTCAACAGGGAGACAGAAGTGCAAACATCCCCAAGGTGAGTGTGTGTTATAGTGTGTGTGTGTGTTACAGTGTGTGTGTGTTATAGTGTGTGTGTGTGTTATAGTGTGTGTGTTACAGTGTGTGTGTGTTAGTGTGTGTGTGTGTGTTATAGTGCGTGTGTTACAGTGTGTGTGTGTTAGTGTGTGTGTTATAGTGTGTGTGTGTGTGTGAGAGTGTGTGTGAGAGTGTGTGTGAGAGTGTGTGTGTGTTATAGTGTGTGTTAGTGTGTGTTATAGTGTGTGTGTGAGTGTGTGTGTTATAGTGTGTGTGTGTTATAGTGTGTGTGTAAGTGTGTGTGTGTGTTATAGTGTGTGTGTGTTATAGTGTGTGTAAGTGTGTGTGTGTTTGTGTGTGTGTGTGTTAGTGTGTATTAGTTTGTGTGTGTGTGTGTGTAAGTGTGTGTGTGTGTTTGTGTGTGTGTGTTAGTGTGTATTAGTGTGTGTGTGTGTTATAGTGTTAGTGTGTGTGTGTGTTAGTGTGTGTTATAATGTGTGTGTTAGTGTGTGTGTGTTAGTGTGTGTTAGTGTGTTAGTGTGTGTGTGTGTTACAGTGTTAGTGTGTATTAGGGTGTGTGTGTTATAGTGTGTTAGTGTGTGTTATAATGTGTGTGTTAGTGTGTGTTATAATGTGTGTGTTAGTGTGTGTTATAATGTGTGTGTTAGTGTGTGTTATAGTGTTAGTGTGTGTGTGTTAGTGTGTGTTATAGTGTGTTAGTGTGTGTGTGTGTTACAGTGTTAGTGTGTATTAGGGTGTGTGTGTTATAGTGTGTTAGTGTGTGTGTGTGTTACAGTGTTAGTGTGTATTAGGGTGTGTGTGTTATAGTGTGTTAGTGTGTGTGTGTGTTACAGTGTTAGTGTGTATTAGGGTGTGTGTGTTATAGTGTGTGTTAGTGTGTGTGTGTTATAGTGTGTTAGTGTGTGTTAGGGTGTGTGTGTGTTAGTGTGTGTTAGTGTGTATTAGGGTGTGTGTGTGTTATGATCTGGGTCAGTCGTCAGGCGTTCTGACTGTACAGATGGAGGTGGGCTGGGTTTTTGGTTTCCTGTTGATCTCAGTGTGTCCTGGTTTCTGTTCAGACTGCGTTTCACTTCGCTGTCAGATGGAGTCGATATCAGGACGCCATCGATGCTCAGAGCAGGTTATAACCCACAGCAGCACTAACGTTACTGTAACGTTACTGTAACGTTACTGTAACGTTACTGTAACGTTACTGTAACGTCTCTGTTACACCTGCAGTCAGGCAGAATTTAACCAAATGTCCTGAAAATGAACAAAATAAGATAAATTTCAGTGGTGCAGATATTAATAAATAGTGATCTGAGCAGCAGCAGCAGCTTGTGGTGATGGAGGAGTGAACAGCTCAGCACTATGAGGTTGTCGTGTGGTTTCTTGTGATTTAGTAACACGCTCACCTGTCTGCCTCCGACTCTACAAACACACTTTAATGAGACAACGAAGGCAGGAAGTTTCACAACTAATAAAAGTTACATAACTGATTATTTTGAGTCAGTGACACTGAATGAACTTTAAGACAAGTTGTGACTCTCAGAGAGTTTTATAAAGTCTCACATGTGTCCTTCATTCAATCATAGAGGATGTAACGCTCATGTATTCATCCATGCAGTTGATACATATAGATTCTTACTGGGATTGAAAGTAGTTTTTCCTGAGTGATGATGTTATTGAAGTGATTCTCTTTGGTTTAGATTGAGATAATGATGTCTGATGAAGTGATATCAGATCAAAGAGCCGCAGGTCTGACAGGTCAACACCAGGTCACATGATGATTTGGTTGATTTGCTCTTTTTAACTAAAGTTTAATGATTAACAGTGATCAGAAGTTCAGATGTTTGATATTGATGCTGAGTTTTAGATGAATTCTATTAATGAATGTTGATCGTGTGTTTGAAAAGAGATGAAGTTTATTTATTTAGTATAATAACTGTGTCTTGAATGATCTCAACTGACGCTGAAAATGCCTTAAAAACTGTTTTTGTTCCTGTTTTTATAACTTTTGACAAACAAAGTTATTTTCCTTCCGTCGTAGGAACTTTCTCAAAAACAGATCACATCTGCCCGGAAGAAATTTGACCTTCACGACAAGGTGAACATCCACAACACTGACAGTAATCACTTCCTGTCCGATCGATCACGGCCCGGCGTGTTGACGTGTCGGTTGTTGTTTTGTGTTTTCAGGACAGGAGCGGCTCGGTGTTAAAAGACGACCTGAAGTTCGTCTTCACAGATCTGTTCCCCAGTTTGAACCAGTGAGTCTGAAGCAGATGATTATTTAAAGAAGTTTCCTTCAGACAGGAAGTAGCAGTGACTCATGTCAAGCCTCCCCGGGGGGGGGGGGACGACAGGATCTGCTCTGTAATAGTCGGAGATACTATATGAAGATGAAGAAGAGTGGAAAGTCATCTTCTTCTTCATCTCAGAGCCATGACTCACTCAGATAGAAGATCATTATCTCTCATGTCCATCACCAGTAAACCTCCAGAAATCCACTTAGAAACCAGAGAAGAGCCCACAGTAATCAGATAAATAACTAAAAGTGATCATCAACAGAACAGACAGATGACTAACGAGGCGGCAGGTATTTAAATAAATAAACCACAAGCAGAAAATCTTGTTCTAAATACAAGAAACTGAGAACGTTCAGCTCATCTGATGAGTTTTAATCGACTCTTTTCTGTCGGCTCGTTTTTTTGTCACATCAGCAGAAACGTTTTCATACAAAAGTCGTATTTGTCGGCGAGCTGATGAAAAGCAGCAGAAGGGAAAAACGTCAGTGAGATTCGGTGTAAAATGTGGTGACGGGATGTAAATAAGAGGAGGAAATTACACTCAGCATGTTTCCACACACGCTGTTTCATGACTGCTGCATCATCTCTCTCAGAGAAACTTTTATTCTGCCGTCTGCTCTGTTTACATCACATTAATAATAATATAATATAACAGAAATAATAAACGCATGAGTTGATCTGATTGGTTGTTTGTGACCTGCAGGAACATGCTGGAGAGGTTCATCACTGATGAGCTCAGAGCTGCTGGTAAAACCCTCAACAAAAGTAAGATTTTTATACTGATACTGTACATGAACTGTAACGGCAGGTCGATGTGTCGGTTAACTAACACACGTCTGTGCAGTTTCAGCCACGTTTATTTATGTCAACTGAAAAGATCTCTTATCAGCTACACACTTTAATATCCTCCTGCTGTCAGTTGGAACCACACAGCTCTGATCTTTATCTCGCTCTTGTCTTCACAGCTGTGGACTTCCAGGTATTTCTGGGACTCTACAAGCGTCTCTTCACTCAGTGCAGAAGTGTGGTGAGATGATTCTTCCCTTCGTCACGCTGATCTCAGGGCTCTGTGGTGGAAACTCTCTCACTTTCTCACACTTGATTTAACGTGTGTTTTATGTTGTTTAACAGAAATGAATCATCTGACCCCAATCAGAGTTTAAATATGATCAAATCAAATATAAGAGAAGCTTCTCATCACCTGCTGCAGGCTGTGAGTTTCTCTCCTCTGCAGTGTGTCTTTGTGTTGTGGAACTTGTTGCTTTTCACTTCGGCTTCCACGTTAACAGATAAGAGCCGCCACGCGGCCCACATGCGGCGCGTCATCCAGAGATTCGGGGTCTCACCTATTTTTCCGTGTGACACATGTGGTTCTCAGCCAGAATAGATGTGTTGACAGTCATATTTACATCATAGCAGCAACATTAAATATTTATAATGAAATGATATGAAGCGTTCTATTATTGATGGAGCTGCAGCAGCAGCAGCAGGGCTGCAGGGCTGCAGCAGCAGGTCGAGGTCGGCCGTGTGGTCCAGGTGTAGTATCTCTGTGACGTCACATGACGCCTCTCGTGTTAGTCACGGAGCTCTTTATGCTTTTAGAAAGATGGTTTTTGTTTCCGAGCAGCGCTGCTCTGATGACGTTCTGAGTAAATGTTTAAGTCACTTTTCCGTAAAAGTCTTGAGTCAATATCCCACATTTCTGTAACACTTTGAACACTTTGTTATTGTCTATTAATAGATTGACATTTATAATCATGTAGAATAAGTTTCCCCTGAAGCTCCTCCTGAAACTGCAGCTCGTCTTTGACAGAAATGTGCAGCTATATGACGCCAGAATGTGTCAGACACGGATTATTAAAGGTTTTCTTAATCCAAACTCATGAGTCATAAAGGCTGGACAGCTGGATTCATATTCTCTGTTTCACTTCCTCTAATAGAACTACTGACACTGATTAACGTGTCTGCTGGTTTCTGATCCTTCTTTTGGCTCTTTGGGGATGTTTCTGTGAATGAAACGGAGCAGAACGGCTCGTCTTATATTTACATCTTAAGATGAAACCTCAGGACGGTTCAGCTGCTCATGAACAGGTTCACCAGACTGGAACCAGAGACTCAGTGTGTTTGGAGCTATTAGTGGACCAACAGCTGCTAGATGCTAGCTTGATAGCTAACACGATACAACATGTTAACCAGGCCGGCAGCAGTTTCCCCCCTGCTTCCAGTTTTGTGCTAAGCTAGGCTAACCTCATGGGTCCATCTCTGTACTGCACACTCACACATGAAACTGATGTTCATCTGAAACTTGTGACTTTTTGACACTTGTCAGCTAACTTTTACAGTCCTTTATTACTGAGTGGAGGTAGACTAGTGACCAGAATCAGTCTGTAAGTAATCAGTCATCGAGCTGGTTGAATCGTGAGCTGCTGTGTTGCTGATGTGTGACGTCGTCTCTGTTCAGGTTGTTCAGGACTCCGATGACGTCGTTCAAACTCTCAGTCAGTGTCCTGAGGAAAAAGTCATCTCTCCGTCTGTCAGTAAGGTACGTACGACTCACCTGCTGCTGCTGTTTTCATCTCTGATGTGTGAAATCACTTCACTCTCCTGTCAGAACACGTTTTCTTTCGTGCTGTCCCATGATGCACTTCTGCATCACATAAGCTAATTTTGTGTTGTCATATCTGTTTTTTAATTGTATTGCTTTAATATTATATTTGATTTGATTGTTACTCCAACATTGCAGATAAATTTGTCCTGCAGGGATCTCGCATCCTCATACGTGGGTGTGTTTGTTCGGATTAGTGTCAAAATTAATAGAAGAGGAAACAACCTCATGCTGCAAATTTGGTGAAATGGACTCGTGTTTCTGAAGAGAGATGTTGCTGTTGAATGTTTTAGATCAGGGCCTCGTTTCCCAAAACCACCTGCAGGCTAAGATCCTAAAATCCATCTGACGAACCTTCTTAAGCTTAACTAGTGTTTCCTAAGAGCATCGTGACTGGAGACTCTTGAAATGTGTATATGTTATTTCACACTTACATGCAGCAGGTCTAATACAGCAGTGGCAGAATGAAGTGACGTCAGCCTCCAGCAGCACATAAAGCAAAGTTTACTTTCTTAAACCAGCTTCCACCCAGGAACATGAATCATAAAGGCTGCAGACTGTTTACTGCACATGAAGCTTCCTTTTCAGACTGAAAACTTCATTTCAAGTATAAAACATTGATTTGTGTCGTTAACAACGTTCACGCTTTTTGATGTCCTTTCGTTATGTATCAGGGATTACAAATGGTTAGATATGCAAAGCTGCCTTAAAACGTATTCATCACCTTCAGCAGCACAGACAGAGAAACCCTCTAAACTTCTAAGATTGATCATTATCAGGAAACGAGGCCCGGATATCAAAATGTCTAGTGAGTCATTAGTCACTGCTGGTAGTCAGTGTGAAGTAAGTAGATGATGTCAGCGTCAGGTGTGTAGATGATGTCAGTGTCAGGTGTGTAGATGATGTCAGGTGTGTAGATGATGTCAGCGTCAGGTGTGTAGATGATGTCAGGTGTGTAGATGATGTCAGTGCCAGGTGTGTAGATGATGTCAGCATCAGGTGTGTAGATGATGTCAGCGTCAGGTGTGTAGATGATGTCAGTGCCAGGTGTGTAGATGATGTCAGTGCCAGGTGTGTAGATGATGTCAGTGTCAGGTGTGTAGATGATGTCAGTGTCAGGTGTGTAGATGATGTCAGTGTCAGGTGTGTAGATGATGTCAGCGTCAGGTGTGTAGATGATGTCAGGTGTGTAGATGATGTCAGTGTCAGGTGTGTAGATGATGTCAGTGTCAGGTGTGTAGATGATGTCAGGTGTGTAGATGATGTCAGGTGTGTAGATGATGTCAGGTGTGTAGATGATGTCAGTGTCAGGTGTGTAGATGATGTCAGGTGTGTAGATGATGTCAGTGTCAGGTGTGTAGATGATGTCAGCGCCAGGTGTGTAGATGATGTCAGGTGTGTAGATGATGTCAGTGTCAGGTGTGTAGATGATGTCAGTGTCAGGTGTGTAGATGATGTCAGTGTCAGGTGTGTAGATGATGTCAGCGCCAGGTGTGTAGATGATGTCAGTGTCAGGTGTGTAGATGATGTCAGTGTCAGGTGTGTAGATGATGTCAGTGTCAGGTGTGTAGATGATGTCAGTGTCAGGTATGTAGATGATGTCAGTGTCAGGTGTGTAGATGATGTCAGTGTCAGGTGTGTAGATGACGTCAGGTGTGTAGATGATGTCAGTGTCAGGTGTGTAGATGATGTCAGTGTCAGGTGTTCAGGTGCTGATAGCTGCTCTGTCCCTGTCGTGCTCAGATCCCCAGGTATAAAGGTCCAGATCACAGAGGACAGAGTCAGACAGCAGCAAAGGTAACGACATGAGGAGCAGAGTAATAGAAACCTTCAGCAGCTCAACCTGACAATCACAATCACGCTGTTCTTATCACGACTCCACTCATTCACTAACTCTCACATTAAAGGACGGTTCACAGTTTTTCCAAGTCTGTCTTAAAACAGTCAGGAGCCCACATGGACAGGAAACATGTCTTTCTTGCTGTAATCATCCGTCCTGTTCATAAACAAACATGGAGGTATCCAGCTGCTCGTTCTGTTTCTATGCAGGGAAATTTGAGCTGAAAAAGCAAAAAAAAGACGGAAAAAAGCTCCTAGATGGTAGAGATGTAGCAGTGTACTGTTTCTACTGCGTTTAAACATGCTGACGGTCGTTTTCAGAGGACACCATGAACACAGTCCTGCCTTCATCAGCAGTTTGATTTTGTGGCCTGTAAGAGCCCAGTATAAACATTTAACTGTTAACTGTTAACACACAGCAGATCACACTTACTACAGAGCTCCTGTGCTCCAGAAATCAATCGATCAATTTCATCAGGAAACATCATAGACTGTAAAAAAATACTGGACGCCATGACGTCACCCATTGGTTTGTGGACTCCTATTTTAAAGCTGCGAGTTCCATGGTTCGAGCTGACCCTAATGCTAGCTGCTAGCTGCTAGCTTGGTTAGCATAGTGCATTTAGAGTCTATGGTTAACTATGATAATGCTAATGCTAATTTTCGCTAGCGAAAAACAGCCTTAAAACCATTAAACAAAATGAACTTACCGGAAAAATGGAACATGTGACTCCTTAGAGGGTCTTTTAGTTCAACCAAACACTGAACAAGACTTTTTTTAGGCGACTAAAATGTTACAATTAACTTTCATGAACTGAAAACACACTGAAATAGTGATGTGTACGGCTATACTCTGTGAATCTGGGGTTACACCATGGTTACATTACCTAATCAACGTTGTTGCCATGGTAGCGACTTGCCTGTGACGACATCCGTCTGTCACTCAAACTGGCCACGCCCTTAATTATGCTTAACTTTAAGCCTTAATAAAAATTTACCATATTTCCTCTAATAGTGGCCTTTGTTTAGCTGCAGATGGTACCAGGCCTTTATTGGAAGCAGGCTCATATCAGAGAGGCCTTTATTATTAATTTGCTCATATTTTAGTTTGACGCCTCCTTGTTTTCTGATCTGCTTCCATTTGCTCTGTTAAAGTTTTGTTACTGCATCACCGGTAATTACGGCAATCCACAAAACTTCTATTACTTGAGTTCCACCCGGAACGTTTTCTCAGTGCACCACTTAGCTGTAGCATGTGGATAACATGCTCATGGATGTACGCTTGTATTAAACTATTTAAATGATGTCGTGTCTCCTCCGTCCCCCCTCTGATGGTCGGCTTTGAGTGAAAACAGCACGTATATTGTTGAATTTATTTAACTAAAGCAGTGGAAATGTAGCGTACGTTAGCTAGCGGCTCTGCACATCCAGGTAACCACATTATATAACAAACCACAAACCTTTCTTCTTCTTTGGTTTATTTATTGGTACGTCTCCCTCAGGTGACACGCAAGTAACATCATCGGTCGCAAATATCAAACATGTTTAAAGAACTCTTTACATATCACACACGTGATGACATCATCAACAGGGACTGATCAGATCCATGTGCAGCTCAACAGTCGTCATGTGTGTCCAGACTGATGGATTTCAAAGTTTATCTGAAGCTATAATATGAAGTTTCATTTGTCCAAAAGAGACAAATCAAGTGGAAATCTTGCAAAGTTAGTCTTGAAAATTTAAAAAAACAGACTTGGAAAAATGGTGAATGTGTCCTTTAAGACGTTAGCTTGATTTCTTTCTTAGAGCCTCATCACGCAGAATCTCAAAAAACACCTTCATCCAAACTGACACCTGCTCTTCTGCAAGTCATAAATGACAGATATGATGCATCATCTTCTTTCCACTAATATCAGCACCTTTAATGTCCGTCCTGTGTAAACATCCATGAATTCAAACAGAAAGAACGACGCTCCGAACAGAAAAACAGACAAAACTGAAGAAATTCACCTTTAT
>NC_089534.1:1106962-1124462 GCF_963924715.1 Thunnus thynnus | reverse complement strand
TCATCATTCTGTGATGTCATCATTCTGTGATGTCATCAGTCTGTGATGTCATCAGTCTGTGATGTCATCACTGTGATGTCATCAGTCTGTGATGTCATCAGTGTGTGATGTCATCAGTGTGTGACGTCATCATTCTGTGATGTCATCAGTCTGTGATGTCATCAGTGTGTGATGTCATCAGTCTGTGACATCATCATTCTGTGATGTCATCAGTCTGTGATGAACCCGGAGCTGCTCTACAGTCTGTGTTTTGTGGGATCAGAGAGTCTCAGTGGAGTCAGATCACAGCAGACTGATGATCTGTGAGGACAAACAGGACGCAGCGGAGCAGCAGAGCAGCTCCAGGCTTCTCCAACGCTGTCACATGACGCGACTAAAAGACTCTGCATGCCTGCATGGCCGCTTCTGTCTCTGAGTGTCAGATTTAGACCTAGAGACTCGAAAGAGAGGACGTGTTTATAAAGAGAGGACGTGTTTATATAGAGAGGACGTGTTTATATAGAGAGGACGTGTTTATAAAGAGAGGACGTGTTTATATAGAGAGGACGTGTTTATAAAGAGAGGACGTGTTTATAAAGAGAGGACGTGTTTATGTAGAGAGGACGTGTTTATGTAGAGAGGACGTGTTTATATAGAGAGGACGTGTTTATAAAGAGAGGACGTGTTTATAAAGAGAGGACGTGTTTATAAAGAGAGGACGTGTTTATGTAGAGAGGACGTGTTTATGTAGAGAGGACGTGTTTATATAGAGAGGACGTGTTTATAAAGAGAGGACGTGTTTATAAAGAGAGGACGTGTTTATGTAGAGAGGACGTGTTTATAAAGAGAGGACGTGTTTATGTAGAGAGGACGTGTTTATGTAGAGAGGACGTGTTTATATAGAGAGGACGTGTTTATAAAGACAGGACGTGTTTATGTAGAGAGGACGTGTTTATGTAGAGAGGACGTGTTTATAAAGAGAGGACGTGTTTATAAAGACAGGACGTGTTTATGTAGAGAGGACGTGTTTATGTAGAGAGGACGTGTTTATATAGAGAGGACGTGTTTATATAGAGAGGACGTGTTTATAAAGAGAGGACGTGTTTATGTAGAGAGGACGTGTTTATGTAGAGAGGACGTGTTTATATAGAGAGGACGTGTTTATAAAGACAGGACGTGTTTATGTAGAGAGGACGTGTTTATGTAGAGAGGACGTGTTTATAAAGACAGGACGTGTTTATGTAGAGAGGACGTGTTTATAAAGAGAGGACGTGTTTATGTAGAGAGGACGTGTTTATATAGAGAGGACGTGTTTATGTAGAGAGGACGTGTTTATATAGAGAGGACGTGTTTATATAGAGAGGACGTGTTTATGTAGAGAGGACGTGTTTATGTAGAGAGGACGTGTTTATGTAGAGAGGACGTGTTTATATAGAGAGGACGTGTTTATATAGAGAGGACGTGTTTATGTAGAGAGGACGTGTTTATAAAGAGAGGACGTGTTTATAAAGAGAGGACGTGTTTATATAGAGAGGACGTGTTTATATAGAGAGGACGTGTTTATAAAGACAGGACGTGTTTATGTAGAGAGGACGTGTTTATAAAGACAGGACGTGTTTATGTAGAGAGGACGTGTTTATATAGAGAGGACGTGTTTATGTAGAGAGGACGTGTTTATGTAGAGAGGACGTGTTTATATAGAGAGGACGTGTTTATGTAGAGAGGACGTGTTTATAAAGAGAGGACGTGTTTATGTAGAGAGGACGTGTTTATAAAGACAGGACGTGTTTATGTAGAGAGGACGTGTTTATGTAGAGAGGACGTGTTTATATAGAGAGGACGTGTTTATGTAGAGAGGACGTGTTTATGTAGAGAGGACGTGTTTATATAGAGAGGACGTGTTTATGTAGAGAGGACGTGTTTATGTAGAGAGGACGTGTTTATAAAGAGAGGACGTGTTTATATAGAGAGGACGTGTTTATATAGAGAGGACGTGTTTATAAAGACAGGACGTGTTTATGTAGAGAGGACGTGTTTATGTAGAGAGGACGTGTTTATGTAGAGAGGACGTGTTTATATAGAGAGGACGTGTTTATGTAGAGAGGACGTGTTTATATAGAGAGGACGTGTTTATGTAGAGAGGACGTGTTTATATAGAGAGGACGTGTTTATGTAGAGAGGACGTGTTTATGTAGAGAGGACGTGTTTATAAAGAGAGGACGTGTTTATGTAGAGAGGACGTGTTTATATAGAGAGGACGTGTTTATGTAGAGAGGACGTGTTTATAAAGACAGGACGTTCCTTGTAAAATTGGTTTAAGTGGGGACATTTTAGAAAAAGAGGAAATCTTGGGGACATTTTTTGAGGACAAGTAAAAGGCCGTTTGACGTTCAGACTTCTTTTCGATCGTATCAGAAGAACAGAAATAAAAACCTGAGTGCAGCTTTGATTCTGTCTGTTTTTCTCTCCTCTTCATGCTCTTCCTCCTCCTCCTCCTCTTCTTCCTCCCTCGTGGTCTCCGTCTCTCTGGTCTCAGTCTGTCTGTCCTGCCTGCTGACGATGTCTCTGAACACAGTCACAGCTCTGAGCTCAGGTGAGCTGCAGGTGTGTGTGAATGAAGTCACGTCTTCATGTTTGTCTCAGCTCTGTGAGTCCTCAGCTGACTCTGCCGTCTGTATCCCAGGAAGGTGGAGGCGTCCGGGGCCAGAGAGAGTCCAGCAGGGTCCCTGGCGGAGGCGTCGGCTCAGAGGCCTGCAGGAGGAGGAGGAGGAAGCAGCGCGTCGGAGCCGAGCCACAGCAGGAACGGTCAGTTCACGTGAAACATTCGTCAGTCAGAAGATCGAGATGATGTCAAACTTTAACGCAGATTTTTCTTCCTGCAGCATCAAACTCAAACAGAGAAAAAGGATTCAGAGACTCGAAGACCCTGAATGAGAAAACCGGATCTCTGCATTTAGGTACGATTCGAACCACGAACCAGGAGCTTCATGAAACTGTCAGACTCACTCACCAAACATGTAAACTGATCAAACTTTGTTCCCACAGACGACGACGTCGAATATGACGACAACTTCAACAGGTGAGACTCACCGTTACGCTTCAGCTCACTGTGAGACGAATCAGGCAGCGAACTCACCCTGGTGGTGCTTTTAAAGACCAGATTCGTATCTAAACGACATTTTGTCAGAAAAAGTGGCGACTTTGTGCTGTTTTACTGGTTCAAACATGAACACTGTAAATAGATAAAGTAAATTTGTTTGTTTGACTCTCAAACACTCAGATGACGGATTGTCCTTGAACACCACATCAGGGAGATTTCAGCCACTTCATCACTGTTGTTGTTGTTGTTGTTTGTTTGTTTCAGTCATCGGTCCGATCTGTCTAAGAGTGAGCTGAGTATCGGTGAGGAGATCGAGGAAGTTTCCATCGAGGGACCCGACAACAGCGACAAGGTGAAAACATCCGTCGGCCGTTTGAGTCGCGGTCGAGTCTTGAACGTGAACTCGTCATGACGTTTGTTTGTTTGTTTGTTCTGCAGTTTGATGAAACCACTCAGGACCTGAGCGTCTCTCAGCTCAGCCTGAGTCACGGAGTCGACTACATGGAGGAGGTGGCCTGAACGTCCCATCATGCACCTCGCCTCACCTCGCCTTCCCATCATCCGTCACTCTGGGCTTTCCCATCATGCACCTCTTGGTACCGTCAATATTTAAGTCTGTACAGTTTCAATGAGCAAATAAACTGATTTGTATTGAAACAAGTTTTTTTTTGCAGTTTTTTCTTCTTCTATGTTTTTCTCGTGTAAACAAATGATGTTTGAATCGTTTTCTTCTGTGATTCTTGACTGTAACTGCAGGACGGAGGTCGATGTAGCACCGACACGTTGCTGCTGCTTATTGATCCAAACTAAAGCTTGTTATAATCTGGTCTTTTTAAACGGTTCGTTATTGATCGTTAATAAGTTGCGTATCTGTTGAACGTCGTTTTGTACGAGAAACAAAACGCTTGTGACGGTTTTTAGTTAAAGCTTGTTGTGTAACACAGAGTTAAAGTTAAACGCACAACATGTAGTTTCAGCCGCTAAACAATAACAACAGACGGAGTGTGATGACGGTGTGAAGCAGCAAGGGATCATGGGAGTTGTTGTCTTCATTAGGATAGGATTACTCCAGGGTTCATCATTCAGGATGTTTTTACCCGCAGAGGTCTCCTCCTCTCCAGAATCATTAAAAATACTAATTAAAGCTGTTTCACCTAAAAAATCAATGTTTCTCCGACGATGTTTGGTGACCACCGGACTTCCTGGAGGGGCTGTTAGCCGAGCTGCTGCTAACGTTTGTCCAGTTTATTTCTCTGATAACTTAAGATCCAGACGTCCAATGACTAAAATCCTTCTTCCGGCTAAAAGATATAGTTAAAAACCACCTAAATTTATCATGAAAATGTGGCTTAAAACTGAATAAAAGTCCATTTATAACAGTTTGTGTGGAACAACCACAACGCCGATGTATTATCTTGTATGTGTGTAAGTTACTCTTTGGTAGACGCCATTGTAGCGGACAAACACAGCGCCGCCGTATGCATCTGGTGCGTGTTTACTCTTTGGTAGAGGAGGTATGACGTCATCGACAGGCGACCAAATGAAACGGTCCGTTACTTTGATTAAATTACAGATTTCTCTGGGTTTGAACATTGTTGGAAACGTTTGGGATAATGTAAGTACACAACTCAACAACATATATAACATAGGTCTAGTTGTTTTTACACATTTTAATGTGAAATATTTACATATTATAGCTTTAACCTGATGTTGTGTTGATGCTTTATTGACCCAAACTGGTTACAATTTGAACTCAGTGATTTTTAGAGTAAATAAACCATAAAAAAATTTCACATTATGTCATTTATCACTGAAAGCTGAAAACAGCAGTTTATTAACGAGCTGAAACATGAAAAACAAACAGTAGTTTGGTTCATTTGGAGAATAAACCATGTTAGTGAACATTTAGCAACAGCTAACAGCCTCCCTGAACTCTACAGCTACCAACTAGCAATATTTCACCAACCCAGCACCAACACCGTGTCCCAACTACCACACAAAGACCAAACACTCACCAGCAAACAATTTGTCTCTCATGTCAAAATATGAAGCTACAGCCAGCGGCCGCTTAGCTTAGCTTAGCTTAGCTTAGCATAAAAACAGGAAACAGGTGGAAACAGCTAGCCTGGCTCCTCCAACGCTCTCTGATGACGTTAGAGACCAGAATACGACTTCATTGTCCTCCAGAGTGGAAATCATCTCAAAACATGAACAAAAAGAACAAGTTACATAGAACGATGACGAGAAACCACTGAGACGGAAAAACCTTTCAAATATAAAATACACCAAACTAGAGACTGATGATCCTCTTCATTACTGATGATTATTGTCTTGATTAATTGATTAGTTGTTTGGTCCAGAAAATGGTGAAAAATGTGGATCAGTGTTTCCCAAAGACCAGTTATGAGTTACTGTTATATTCTTTTGTGTCCATAAAGTCCATAAATGTCCACGTGAGTTGGTGTTTGTTGAACTTTAGTTTTTGTCAGACAACACTTCACATCTCACACCTCTGGTAACTGTAACTATATTATCTTAGCTGTCTACTATATCCTAAATTTATCGCCATCCGTTGTTTCCTTCGTCGGGGTTGAGCTGCATGTTCAGACTCTGTTCACACTGACGCTCATTAAAATAGCAGCTGATGATCTTCATGTTATCTGAGAGCAGACGACACACTGACAGCAGCTGCAGAAACACAAAGTTACATCTTTAATGAGAACGTTTAACAACGAGGTACAAAAACTCCTGAGTAGTAACAGACAAGAAGAAGTACTCAGATACTTTACTGCAGTAAAAGTACATAAGTATTATGAGCTTGATGTAGTTAAAGTATTGCAGTAAAAGTACATAAGTATTATGAGCTTGATGTAGTTAAAGTATTGCAGTAAAAGTACATAAGTATTATGAGCTTGATGTAGTTAAAGTATTGCAGTAAAAGTAGTGGTTTGGTCCCTCTGACTGATATATTATTATATATGACATCATTAGATTATTAATAGTGAAGCATCAGTGTTAGAGCAGCATGTTACTGTTGTAGCTGCTGGAGGTGGAGCTAGTTTACACTACTTTATATACAGTTAGCTAGTTTAGTCCAGTGGTTCCCAACCTAGGGGTCGGGCCCCTCCAAAGGGTCAGCAGATAAATCTGAGGGGTGGTGAGATGATTAATGGGAGAGGAAAGAAGAAAAAACAAAGTTCTGATACACAAATCTGTTTTCAGTTTTTTGGACTTTTTCTCTAATCTTTGATTTTTGCTGAAATATTGGATCATTTGAACATTTATTGAAATGAAAGCATGTGAGAAGTTTAGAGGGAAAAATCACTATTTGGTGGAGCTGTTAACAACTCATAGACATGTGAAATGTGACCCCGACTACACACTGCTTTTTGTAAGACGTCAAAAGCCAAAAAGGTTGGAAACCACTGGTTTCATCTTTAACAATGTGTTGTATTTTAAAAGCTTGTTATATTATCCATTGTGTCAAATCTTCATCTGAAAAGTAACTAAAGCTGTCAAATAAATGTAGTGGAGTAGAAAGTACAATATTTCCCTCTGACATGTAGAAAGTAGCATCACATGGAAATACTCAAGTAAAGTACAAGTACCTCAAGTGTTCAAGTGTTGTGGTTTTAGGTGCTAGCTAACCAGTCTTTATGCTAAGCTAGGCTAATTAGCTCCATCGTCTCTTTACAGCGAATAAAAGCATTTTGCCAAAATGTTGAAATATTGTTCTAAAAAACCACGAAAAAGCTTCGAGGTCAACGTTTCTATGTTCAGACAGATGAGTTTATGTTGAAACAAAAAGATCATTTTATGTCTGATTTTACAACTTCTCCAAACTACCAAACACAGACGTCATGAATCTTATTTTAACTTTGACTTTAAAACTATTTTAATAAGATCTGGGGAACATGAAACACTTGAAAGCAAAGAAATGATCTCAACTTTCTGATGAAGAGAGCGAGAGTGTGAAAGAGGAAGAGGTTTGACACACACACACACACACACACACACACACTCTTCCCTTTTATCAGCAGTGTTTTCTGTGATTGTCGCTTCATTGTCGCCTTAACAAGCGTCGAGAGAAACCAGCAGCAGGATCAAACTTCATACCTGTGAGTTCTTTTTTTTATTCTGAACTTTATTCTGAAGTTTCTTTTTTTTCCCTTTTGGTTCTTTGTTATTTCTCAGTTTGTCATTTTCAGGAATGTAACTCCACCTCTTTGCTCTTTTGTTGCTTGTTAAGTTAAATTATGAACTAAAGTAAAGTTTATTTCTGGAGGACATTAAAACACAGTTTAAACCAAGAAGAAACAAACTAACAACAAGGGACAAATACAGAATTATAGACGACACTTTGACAGATTATTGGACCAAAAAGAGCAGAGAATAAAAACGTCTTTATTGTCTGGATTTCATACCGATGGAGGAAGCAGCACCTGCAGATTAAGGAACTAAAATTGTGAATGAAATCTAAATGTCTCTTTAAATGTCTCGACTGTTCATTTGAGATGAGAAAAGTCTCACTTCTTTTTTAATTTTAGACAGAATGTAGAAATGTAGAGTTACAGGTTCGTGTGGTTTGTGACATTTGATCTCATCTGGAACACCTACAGATATAATCTATCAGATAACGGCTCGGTGGAGTCAGTTTAATGTCATCACATGATGTGTTCTCCGTGTGCAAACTGAAATAAGACGAGGCGTTTGAGGAACTTTCAGCTTTTAATAAGATCTGTTAGTTTCAGGATCAGTTTCATGGTAATATTTATGTTATTTACGCTGTAAATGGTCTCAATAAATACATAAATACAAATCTGTGAAGACATCAAACTAAAGCAGCAGAACGCGCTGAAATCTGTCATTATGTGTTTATTATTGAGGTGTTGTAATAATAATATAATGTATATTGAATAATAAACTTTATTCATGCGACACTTCAAATCAGTAATAATAAAGTAAATAATAATAACTTTATGTGGCGGGAATAAAAAAATTCATGTCAAAACAGTGAAAAATGTCGATCAAATAGTTCAAATAAAACTATAAAACAATGAGAATAAAGAATAAAATGAGATGAAATCAGAAGAATAAAGATTTAATATTTAATGTAGACAAACAACATATTCTGTTATTTATTTAGAGAACATGTTTGGATACTTTGGTAAAAATACTGCACGTCAACTTAATCAGGACCCGAGCCCAAAGGGGCGAAGACCCTCTTGTATTTCGTGTGTTTGTTTGTTTCTTTATTATTACGCCACTTCAACCCTTAATTTGACCCCATAAACATGCTCAAAAACTCACCAAATTTGGCACGCACATCAGGTCTGGTGAAAAATTTGATTAGTTATTCATCTCATCAAGACCTACAAATCATTCGCTGACACCCCCGACCTAAATCCAACAGGAAGTCCGCAACATGCCTTTCTAAATAAGACTTTTCCTCAATTTTGGCCTCCGAACAAACGCTATCTCCTCCGAGGGCGTTAATGATATCGGCTTCAAACTTTAATACATGACTTATGACACTGTGCTGAAACTTTGTAATAACTCGAATGGTTTAGATTTTATAAGCCCTGAAAGTTGCAGAGCCACATAAACACCTACAATGTAAAACAATGGGTTGGTAATCTATGGGCATGGACTTTGTGTCAAACAAAGTCTTCTGACATCTAAACTATAAGTCTGACCACTTTCAAACCTGTATCAATGGATTCGCCATGAAATTTCCTACTAAAATGTGATTGTTAATGTAGGATTTGGCCAAAGTCATGAGATTTATGAGGATATTTCACAAGAAGAGTGACAATTGGGGTGGGGGAGTTGAATGCAGCTCATTTTTGTAGGATCCGGCAGAAAGGTCTATATACATACAGTACATTATATACAAACTTTGTATGAAATTTGGTGTTATTATCATTTATTTTACAATAATTATAGGTCTTATATGTATAATTCAGTAGTGGGGATGACCTATGAGGGGAAGGGAAAATGGAGTGAGGGTGACAGTTTAGTGATAAAGTGCTGTAGAAAAATAAAATCAAAACTAAAATTTGTAGCTCTGTACTGCAGTTTTTCCTTTATTAGGACCCGAGCACCTAGCGGTTCACTCACACTCTCCATTCAGATATATGAGTATCAGTTACTTATTGTCTCTACACACCTGACAGGACACATGTCAATCACACTTTGACCAGGTCATGTGGGTTAAAAGTCTTTACTTAATGAAAATTAAATTAATTTGTTTTACACACAAACTCATCAAGAGTTTTGTTTACTAATTGAAATTCAAGTGAATGGACCCAAAACTTGTATAATTTTGATGACACAGGTGTGAGCGAGACAGACATGTCTCACCCTGCAGGAAACTCTCATCCTCACACCGTTGAGATTTGATGTTTCACCATGACAGAGGAAGTTGCTATAACTTTAGTGTAAATGCTCCAGTCTGCACCAAACTTTACATGTTTGATAAGAGTCCCGGCCTGAACACGTCTACATGACAATATTCCATCAGTGATGCAAACTGGATGAATAGCGCCCCCTACCAAATTCCAGTGAAGCAGCTCCAGCAGCAGGCAAAACAGTTTATCTTCTTCTTCACTGTCTGAACACAGCCGGGTCTGAAAACATCTACATGCCCGTCACAGAAGACCTTCCACTGCCCGTTCAACGCTGCTAGCAGCTTTAATTTTAGTTTTGTTTTTTATTATCATTTTGTATGAAATACATTCAATCAACAATAATAATGATAACAAAGTTTATTTGTATTGCTTCTTTCATTAACAACAATAAAATTTGAGAACAATAAATTCACAAGCAAACTGATTAAAATGGATTTAAATATAAATAACAAAAAAAGATAAATATCACAATAAACAACATTTAAGAAAATCATAACTGAACAAATTGCTGTTAAACACAATAAACAGCTGCTGCAACACAAGAACTATTTATAATGTTAACATTTAACATTTCAACCTAAAATTTCTAGTTTTTTTTATTTTTTTATTTTTTATCTGACTTGAACTGTTTTTAATTAAAATGAGTTGAATGAATGAAGAACTTTTTATTATTTGTTGACTTAAAATCATTTTTAATGAGGCTGATTAAATGCACATTTATTTAGAAATTTGTGATTTATGATACAAATAAAATAGATTTGAACTTAATATCTGAGGAAGAATCTGCTTCACAAACGGCCCTGCAACTAAATTATTATTATTATTATTATTATTATTATTATTATTATATGTAAGCAAGTAGGTGACAAATACATAAACATATAAAGTGCACATATGCAGGTCTGTTACTGTTAAATACTGATCAGATAAACACGTCTACATGTGCAGGTTAAAAGTTCAGTCTGTTTCAGGAAGTTTTCTGCGATTGAGGAAGTCCTCAAATACAAACTATCTGTATCTGTGAGCAGGTTTATCATGTGATCGGCTCTACAGTCCGCAAATATCTCAACAAACACATTTCTGAACTCCTTCCTGCTCCTCAGAGGACGAAACTGTAGCTTTTATCACCTCAGAGCTTCCTGTAGCACCACGTTCAGGACAAACAGCAGAATTCTGTATTAAAATCCACCTTTTTCTACATTTATTTCTCCAAATCAAACACAGCTGAAGCTTTTATAT
Source organism: Thunnus thynnus (assembly GCF_963924715.1). Lineage (NCBI taxonomy): Eukaryota > Metazoa > Chordata > Actinopteri > Scombriformes > Scombridae > Thunnus > Thunnus thynnus. The sequence goes on along the minus strand of NC_089534.1, from coordinate 1,113,734 downwards.
CAAACAGGAAACAGAGACGTCAGATCAAACTGGAGCCACTTTAAAATAAGAAACGTGTTTAATTTTAAAGAGAAACTGAAGTGGAGGCGGCGATAAGAAGGCTGATGAAAGTGTGTTGTTGTCTGAGCTCGTTTTATTTCAGGTGACATTAGAAATAAGGGAAGTCGCAGAGGACAAACTGAGCCGCCGTCGTTCAGCTCGCAGCAGAAGTAACGAGCAGGAACACGAAGTATCTGAGGAACTTTCAGCTGTTAATAAAACCTCTTTGTTTCTGCTTCACATTAGTTTTTATCTGCATGTGAACATGTTATCATCAATATCAAACTTTTGCCCTCGGCTTCGCCTCTCAGGCAACATACATGCGACCTGAGAGGAGGCCTGCAGACAAAACTCAGGGCTGAATTGAGTCGTAGTTAGAGGCGGTGTTGTACTGGTCTGTTATTACTGGGAGTAATAACAGACCAGTACAACACTGGGAAGTGTTTCTAATAGTAAACATCTTTTATATAAATATCTCTCAGGTATTTTTATTTAGTTTGTGTTTTGATACTCAGAAACATTGTAATGTCAACTTTTATTAGTTTCTTTTTTTATCATTTCATATTAAATAAATTCAATCATTTTACAACTTAAACAAAACTGGGAACCATAATAATAATAATAATAATAATAATAATAATAATTACAATAATAATGTTTATTTGTGTTGCACCTTTCAAAACAAATGTCACAAACTGCTTTAAACATATAAAATAATGATATAATAAACATTATAAAACCTATGAAAGTGTTTTAAATGCATCTTTAAACAAAGACACAACACAAATACAATAACTATTTACTTATTTTATGTTGTTTATTGAAACAGAGAAAAGTAAATAACAGCTGTTGGTTCTGACCTGAGAAACCAGTCACCACTGATCCTCTTTAAAATGGTTTGATCCCAGTAAGGATCCAGAACAGATCAAACACCACCACAGCTCCACTGGCTGTCATTTATACTGTAGACGTATAATGTAAATATATAAAGTTATAAAGCACATCAGTTAATGTTCGGTCGTTTCCTTCATGTCTGATCAGGAACATTTTAAACACAACTACAATATAAGTAAATTAAATACACAACATATGATATTATGTGTAAGTATGAAGTCTTCTTAGACTTTATATAAAGAGTTTTGGAGGATTTCTTTCTTTCAGCTTCGACAGAATCACTATTAAAAACGACAACGATATAAGTAAATGAGCTACATAACACATGGGAACTTCTTCTTTTCTTGCTCTGATATAATAATATAATAATATGTATAATTTGAACTGGGGAGCAGAAGAAGAAACCACATTAGACGGGAACTGGGTCACCGAGTATTTTCAGGTTGAACTGACCTCGTTCTCTGCAAACTTCCTCTCCGTGTTCATACATCTGAGAACAAACACTCGCACACACACACACTCGAGTCGACCACAACTGGGACGTTTCTCGTCTGAAATCTTCAAACAGAGCAAATTTCAGAACCTCCCATCACACAAATGATCAAACATTTGTGCCAGTTTCATATCATTTAAATATGTAATGTGGAATTGATTGTTTGATAGTTTTGTACATTAGACTGACTGAAACTGGGAGAAAGTCAAAGTGAAAAACACTAATTTGTGTCCTGAATTAACTCGGTGGCGGCTGTGAACTGTGTCAGCGACGTTTCTGATGAACATCTTAAACATTTTATGGGTTTTATATTTTTGAGTAATCAGTCAGACGAACCTAAAACCAGTAAAAGTTTCCTCTTAAACATGTTTTTTCTTTGTCCTGTTAGCTGCAGATGCTGAAGATATAAAAGTTGGTCTCTGGATCTAAAGATGTTCTTGTTCATTTGGATGTTTTTCACATGTTTAACTCTGTTGTTCTGAGACGTTCACACAGAAAACGTCATGCATCATGCATAACAAACAAACAAACAAACAAACAAACAACAGACAGATCTATGCCAGAGACAGTCAGTATACAGGCACTCACAGACATGTAAATAAATGAACAATAAATAGATCCATAATAAATAAGTAAAATCCTGCAGCAATAACAAACCCCAGAATGATTAGTGAAGACTCTACGAGTATGGAAATATTATTCATTCCACATACTGACATCGAGCCTGATGGCAGAAGGAATGAAGGATTTTGAGAGACGATTCGTCTTCACAAGTGTGAAACGACGGCCTGAGGGCGTTAAAAAGAAGTCGGAGGACGGGAGGTGTTCGAGCTTTTTTGACCACAAATCTGTTTCCTGGATACTGATGATCTTAGAACAGACCTTCACAGTATTGTAGAGGCAGAGAGACCCCCCAAACCAACAAATCAAAGAAAATATTAAGATACTTTCAATAAAAAGACTGATAGAAAATACATAAAATGTCCTTTAAAAGAATTAAGCAGGTGAATCCTCGCTTCACAATCCTCTCAGTGTCAAACATCAACAACCTCAACAATCTCAACATTGTCACCATGGATACCACTTCATTTGTTTGGTCTTTATTTGTTGTGATGCAGGATTAGTGAACAAAACGGTATAAAAATCTGCAAACTATCGTCAAAGCGACTCGTCTGTCTTTCACATTATTGTTTCTTTATTTATGGATGAAAAATGTAAAAACGTCTCGTCGTAGTCATTGTTTTAGTCTCAGTTTCATTAAATGAGCCTGAAATTAATATATTCAAACTGAACCACGTTAAGTTTTACAAGAGGAGAAAAAAAAGAAGGATTTTGATATAAAACACTTGAAATATTTAGACTATAACAATAACTAACACCCAAGAACACGTGATCAGAACGTCTGTTAAAGCTGCTGCCAGACTCCTGTGTCAGGACTCCAGGTACATTTCTGAAGTGCTGAATGTTTCTGAGCCTGAAACTCAGATCATCTTGAATCTTGAATACTTTGTCCAACAATGGCAACTTCATGATCTGCTGCCTCTCAGTCTCATAACCCGACATCAGCGTCAGCCTCCAAATCAGGACTTTAGTAGTTTATTTTGTGCACAGAGCTCTTTTATGTTTTCCTAAATCTGTCGGCAACATGTTGATTTTTAGCAACATTCACAGTAAACTGACTCCATCAGAAACCATCGCTGCTCTGTTTGACGTTCTGTCTGATTTGTCTTTACAGCAGAAGAAGATGGATACGGTTTATTCAGAAGACGAGTACGGCAACTACAGTTATGAATACGAAGTGATTGGACCTTGTTCTCACCAGAACAACCACAGCGTGGAGATGGTGATCGGCCCGTACATCCACTCCATCATCTGCATCCTGGGCTTCGTGGGAAACAGCCTGGTGATCATCACCTACGCCTTCTACAAGAGGACCAAATCCATGACTGACGTTTACCTGCTTAACGTCGCCATCGCCGACCTGCTGTTCGTGGTGTCGCTGCCTCTCATCGTCTACAACGAGATGACGTCGTGGTCGATGGGGCCGGTGGCGTGCAAGCTGCTGCGCGGCAGCTACAGCGTGAATCTGTACAGCGGCATGCTGCTGCTCGCCTGCATCAGCACCGACCGCTACATCGCCATCGTCCAGGCTCGCCGCAGCTTCCGGCTGCGCTCGCTGCCCTACAGCCGCGTCATGTGCGCCATCGTCTGGGTCTTCGCCTTGCTGCTGTCCGTCCCCACCTTCAACTACTACCAGTGGTACGAGCCGTCGCACAACATTGAAAATTTCATGAGTGAGCCGCAGGTGAACGCCACCACCACCACCAGCCGTCCCGAGTACGTCTGCGAGTTCCGGTTCGCGGACAACACCACGGCGTTGAGGACGAAGGTGGCCGTCCCCAGCATCCAGCTGGCCGTGGGCTTCTTCCTGCCGCTGCTCGTCATGGTCGTCTGCTACAGCTGCATCATCGTCACCCTAATGAGAGCCAGGAACTTCCAGCGGCACAAGGCGGTGCGGGTGGTGCTGGCCGTGGTGGCGGTGTTCATCGTCTGCCACCTGCCCTACAACGTCACGCTGCTCTACGACACCGCCCACTTGTTCGAGGAGCAGTGGTGCGAAGAGGCAGACGCCCTGCAGGTGGCCAAGACGGTGACGCAGACCATCGCCTACCTGCACTGCTGCCTGAACCCGGTGCTGTACGCCTTTGTCGGGGTGAACTTCAGGAACCACTTCAGGAGGATCGTCCGGGACCTGTGGTGTCTGGGGAAGAAGTACATCGCCCCGCGCCGCTTCTCCAGGGTCACCTCCGAGATGTACGTATCCACCCGCCGATCGGTGGATAGATCCAGTGAGAACGGCTCGTCTTTCACCATGTGAGGACGACTGGAGGATTCATCTGTGGTGCTGTTTGTTGTGGACACAAAAAAAAAAAATTGTTTGAGTTTTACCAGAAACTTCAGTCCTTCACCCAAGCCAGTCTGGAGCTGAGTCTGAGGCCCTGCAGGTCTCTGGAAACCAAATGAGACTCAAGTCTGTAAATCCTTTCGTAATAATGTGCTTTAGGCTGCGGTTCTCAGTCAGGGGGGTCAGAATCCTCAACAGGGTCAAGAGATGTTATCAAAAGGTAAATAAATGAGACAAAGTTCCCGTCAGTTTGTTTTTCTTTTCTTTAATCTTTACTTTTTTTTATTGTAAGTGAGGAAAGATTTATTTAAATAATGTCAAAACAAAATCTGTTTCACAAAACAGTAAAACATCAGTTTTAAAAGGTGACAGAATATAAACGAGTTTTAAGAGGTTTTGGTTGAACTGGATGATCTGATAGTGAGACACTCTCAGGGTAATCTGTTTTATTCTCATTTAGCTGAGGATGTTTTGATTCCAGGACGTCCTTTAGATCAGACAGTTTGAGATTGTCACGTATGACAGACACGTACAGCTGAGTGTCGTCTGCATAAAGGCGAAGCAGTATATTTAAATGACCCAATGGCAGCATATAACTCGAGAATGAAACAGAGCCTTGAGGTACTCCAGAGTTTGAGCTCTTCAGGAGTTAAAAAACTGTTCAAATGAAACATTCTGAGAAGAAAACTTCACTCTTTGCTTGAGCCTAAAAGCTTATGAATCACTGACTGACTGAATTTACTGACTGTTGTGATTTGCATCGTGTTATCTGTGCGACGTTTTCTGGAAAAGTTTATATATTAATAAATAGTTTTGCTCAACAAGTTGTAGGATTTTCACACCAGATACGTCTTGTTTTCAGGTTCGGATGATAAAACTTTGGTTTAGGTTCACAAATGATGATGATTCTGGTTAAATGTTAATAAAACAAACGTGTCTCGTGACTTTTTCAATACTTAACCAGCATCTCTGAACCTGAACCAGGAGCTGTGAGATGAAACCTTCATCATGCAGAGCAGCATGTCGGATCAGACGTCGACCTTCTTCACAGCAGACTAGACTAGTTGTGAGGAGATGTTTCAGCTCCTGGTTCCTGCAGTAAAAGTCACAGATAAAGTCAGTGAGTGTTGTATTTAGAGCCGTCAGACAAAATGAAATGCAGCCGTTTTAGTTTTAATGAGATTTGTGCTTTTCCTGCTGCGACGTGTCAACATGTCTTCTATGAAAAAGTTCTATTATAGAAAAATGAAGTGCTGCAGACGTGTTGTTTACACGCTGCAGACGTGTTGTTTACATGCTGCAGACGTGTTGCTGTGCTGCAGACGTGTTGTTTACATGCTGCAGACGTGTTGCTGTGCTGCAGACGTGTTGCTGTGCTGCAGAGGTGTTGCTGTGCTGCAGAGGTGTTGCTGTGCTGCAGACGTGTTGCTGACATGTTGCTGACGTGCTGCAGATGTGCTGCAGATGTGCTGCAGATGTGCTGCAGCCGTGTTGCTGACATGTTGCTGACGTGCTGCAGATGTGCTGCAGATGTGCTGCAGCCGTGTTGCTGACATGCTGCAGACGTGTTGCAGGCATGTGACTGTGCTGCAGACGTGCTGCAGACGTGCTGCAGGCATGTGACTGTGCTGCAGACGTGCTGCAGATGTGCTGCAGACATGTGACTGTGCTGCACATGTTAATCAGCTCACAGATGATCTTCAGGATTAGAAACTGTAACTTTTGCCTGCTGTGAGGTTTTCGCTGGAGATGAAGATCAGTCGATCAGTTTTGGATTAATTTACATTGAAACGGTCAGATTGAACTCTGTAATCTAAACGCTGCTGGAAGAACTTCTTCTCTGCTTGTATTTTTTCTTTTTGACCTTCCTGTGACCTTCTGCTCTTTTTGACCTTTGAACTTTCCTTTCTGATGATTTGTTGTGTAATATTTTACTCATGTTGTTTATATGGATTTATTGTTTTATATGTTTGTACCAGATGAAACAGATGAATGTAACATTTTAAACAGGTTTACATGTGAACTGCTTGTTTGATTTTAAATGTCAGAATAAAAGTTTTAATTCAAAGAGTTTTTTTATTTTAAAATGTTCAAACAAAGAATCAAATTGTGGAGTAAAACTTGATCAACACTGTAATTCTGTGACTCAACACCAGAGGGCATCATCCACATGTTTTTAACTCTGAGTCAAAGATGTTGATTTAGTGAAGACGTCTCACTCTGTGGCTGATCAACAGATCAATAACCCTGACCTGTCACTATTAGTTTGACCTCTTCTTTGTGTGTTATTTCAACTATTCACAGTCGAGGTGAGAGACACTTTACAACATAAAATATATATATATATATACTAGACTCCACTAGAGCAGCACTGGTAGAAAATGCATTTAATTAGAAGATAACATGAGTCTTCAGTCGTCTTTTTAGGTGTTTCCCTGCTG
>NC_089534.1:981962-1101962 GCF_963924715.1 Thunnus thynnus | reverse complement strand
TAAATCACTTATTCTGCTGATATTCTGGATTTTTCTTCCTAACAAAAAGTTCCCTCCTGTTGGTTAAAAACCACAGCGAGCAGCTGTTCTGAGATATTACTGTTTAAACATGAAGGTAAATATCTGTGAGCCGTTGTTAAAGATTTACATCAGAGGAAAAGATTATAGAATAAATAATATAGAACAGCTGCAGACTGCAAACTGTCCTCTGCTGCCACAGGAAGAGGAAACACTCTCCGCTCTGCCTCGTCAAAATAAATGTCTGCACACTGAACAATAAGGACACTTAACTCTGACCTTTACTTTCATGTTTCACTGTGATCTCAGTTCCTTTAATTACAGACTCATCAGCAGAGGAAACATTATTAATCGTCACATAACCAACATTAATACCTTCAATCCATTAATGAGCTTCAGCTGAAGACGTTTGACACCTTTAAAAGTTTCCATCATCTAAACATTTCATCAGGATTAACGTTCAGTCCAGAGCTGCAACGATTAGTCGATTAATCAATTAGTTGATCTACAGAATATTAACTGAATAATTATCATTCTTTAAGCAAACTGGTTTTTTCAGTTTGACATATTTTTAAGTTTTAGACTACTGGTTGGACAAAACCAGACATGAGAGGACGTCACCTTGTATCAGGTGTTAATCATTATTTTCTATTGATTCATCTATAATGAATAATGATTAGCTGCAGCCTTGTTTCAAACGTTATGACAGAGCTTTAATAAGTGCTTTAATAATGTTCTCAGGAGGAGCCTCTGCAGTTTTTATCAGGACAACAGATTATATTTTACTGCAGCGCCTCCTACTGGTCACATGACATCACATTATACAGATTCATCCTGTCTGAAAGCAGCTAACAGGAGTTAAATCAGATTATATCAGATTATATCAGATTATACGTAACGACACGCAGGAGGAGAAACCCTAAAAACTAATAAATGTGTCGTGTTCGAGATCATCCAAATATTAAATGTATCATAGTTTGCTGAACATTGGATTAAATATGTAGAACAGGAAGCAAAATATTCAAAAATGTTGGAGAGATTTTCCTTCTACGCCTCGTATTTTATGAGTTATTAGCAAAAAACATAAAGTGACCACATGGTGGCGCCACTGATACCTGTGGACCAGCTATGACCTCATCAGTGGGTAAAGTAGACCGCCATTCATTAAAAAATCAATAATCAATAAGGAAGTATTAAAAGTGCCCAACAATTAAAAATGTCTATAAAATATGAATATTAATGAGAATAACTCCAGGATGACCTTTGACCCCTCCCTCATCAGTTAAAGAGGCGTCAGACTGACAGGAGGCGGAGCCAAGAATACCTGAACCAAGTGGACAAAACGATGATGTCACACTTCAGAGGAAGTGTAGGTAACTCTGAGTGTGTTTGTTTTATGTGTTTGATGAGGCCCAGGCGGGCGGGGTTTACTGCAACAACAGCAACTTTAAGAGTCTGAACTCAAAGGTCCGTCAGTGCGTCAGCTTTCAGGTATTTTTATAGCCCCGCCCACCTGCCAATCACTCAGACCTCATCATGAAGAACAGGTGTTTACCTGCAGAGCCTGATTGGTTCCTCTTCATCACAACATCTTCATATCTGAAGATATTTCTGCCCAAAAGCTGCTAAAAGTTTACAAAACACGTTAATTACTGTAATTATTGTTTTTATGCTATTCTGACAAACTCCGTCTGCTGAGGAAGACCATGAGCTGTGGTTGAAAGCTCAGGAAAACGCCAGGAAGTGGACCTTGCCAAGATAAAGTTTCCAAGGTTAAATGTTGTTTTAATGTTGTTTTAATGTTGTTTTAATTAAATTGAAATTATTTTTTTTATGTTGTAAAGAAAACAATCTCACCTCAAGGTCCATTTAGTAGCTGTTCAGGAGCTTTTGATCGTGTCACATGGTCTTCTTTAAAGCACTTTGAGAAGTTCTTAAAAGCTGAGATTATTTTATATATTAATTAGAATATGAATGTTGTCATTTTTATGATTTTTCATGCGTTTTTTTTCGGATTATTAGTGAATTATTTTCATCTGCAGACATGATGTTTTTGTTTTGCTGTTGTTTTCTGATCTTTGTCTCCAGACTGAAATAAAATGACTCCAGATAAACATGAATTATGTCAGATATATTCTGATAACTTGATTATTGTTGTTATTTGGTGTCTATTGATCAATAAGTTGTGATCTTGATCAAACATCCAAACAGACTCAAACTACAAACTGCATTAAACATCTTCAGTAACATTCATCCACATCTGCTCCACAGCTGGATTCAGAGTCCTGCAGATGTTCAACATTCATCTGAATAATATCGATTAATACATGAAATCTGCTTTTCATGCGGCAACAAGTGATTAAATGAGTTGAAGGCACCGGAGAGTTTTATCCCGGGATAAAAATCACTTGTCCCGGTTCAGAGAGAGGACGAAGGGCACCAGGGCTCCTCTGGCCTCGGCGGGGGAGGGCAGGACCTCCGGCAGGAAGCCCTCCCGCTCCTCCCGGACCTCGAACTGCAGCGTCTGGCTCCGGTTGACGCAGTAGATCCGGTCCCCGAGCACCGCACAGCGGAACGGCAGCGGGTTGTCCAGCGGGAAGGACGCGCCGCCGTGCCACACCTTCACCACCGTGTTGTACTTGTACACGCTCACCCCCGCGCGCTCCCGGTCCACGTCGAAGCGGTACACGAGGCTGCGGTGCGCCACCATGTCCGTGGACCGCCGCCGGCTCTCGTTGAACGGACACTCCTCCCACTCGTCCCGGCGGGAGTCGTAACGCAGCAGCCGGTAGAAGAGCGAGCCGCCGGACACGAACAGCTCCCCGCCGCACGACGTCGCCTCGTGCGCAACGGCGAAGGAGCCTTTGGGCAGCGGAGCTACCGGACTCCACCTGTCCGCGCGCGGGTCGTACCGCTCCACCGTGAACAGACACTCCCCCCCGATGGCGTACAGGTGACCGTCCATGGACACCAGCTGCAGCTGGCAGCGCGGCTGCGTCAGCGGGCGGATCTGACTCCAGGCGCCGGTCAGCGGGTTGAAGCAGAACACCCGGTCCGACGCCTTGGAGCGGCCGTCCCCGTGCGCCCGCATCCCCCCCGCCACGAACAGGTAGTTGTACATGGTGCACATGCCGAAGCCTTTAGTCGGGACCTCCTCCGGCAGGCTGGTCAGCACCTCCCACCGCCGGCTGTCCGGGTGGAGGCAGAACACCCGCCGCTGGTTGGTGTCCTCCGGGGCGGGCAGCAGCGGGCTCTGCGGCCGGCTGCTCTCGCGGCTTCCCGCGCGGTCATTCACCTCGCTGCTCTCGGCCACCGCCAGGACCTTCGTCCCCTCCATCCTACGGGCCAGGATGAGCTCCCTCTCCCCGGCAGTCAGCCGGCCGTACACCCCGGGAGTCCGCAGCACCTGCAGGTAGTGCGCGCTCATGTAGCGGTACACGCGCTCCCGGACGCCCGCCGCGCCTTCGCTCTTGGCTTTTGTCAGCAGCTCGAAGCAGTTCTCCGCACTGATCTGCGGCGACATGGCTGCAGCTGCTGAGCCGAGGTGCGAACACTGATCCCCGGAGGATGTGTCTGACTCTTTACCCTCTCTGGCCTCCATTCGTTCCGGATCTTTTGCGGATCAGATCGATCAGCTGTCCGCGCTAATTATGCGTCTGCAGATCCACTTCTTTCTTTTCCAGACACAAAAACGCCCCTCTCCTCCTCCTCCTCCTCCTGTTGTATTCTGTCTGTTGCTTCAAGTTTTCCTTCCTCCTCTTCACACACACACACCAGACCCTCCTCTTGTTTAATAACCGTCTCCTCTGGCTCTTCTCCTCCTCCTGCAGCGGGGCGCGGTGCCTGCTTGAAGCCGGGTTTCCCCGCCTGCTGTCCGGGGAGCTTTGCAGCCTCTCCCCGCCGCAGAGCCCGGAGCAGTCTGCGGACACAAAGGCGTTCAGTGACCGTGTGGACTCTCCCTCCTCTTCCTCCGTCAGCTCCACACTGACTGGACTCTGTGTCTCTCTGTAGACGCCCCTGATGATGCTGACGGAGGGAAACACCGATCTGTCCTCTGAGAACACTCTGAGAACAACGAGTCTCTGCAGAACCTCACGGAGGGTTTCCGAACAAACACAATGAACAAATACTTCATGTTTTCAGGGTTTTACTCAGAAACAGTCACCTTTTATTACCAGAGAGTCTTCTTGTCATTTCATTTGATTCATTCTGTAGCAGCTATGAGCTATAAAATATTACAAAAAACAAGACAAACAGAATATAAGTTGACAGAAAACATTCTTCATATATTTGGGCTGAAAGCAGACATGTTGTTAAGAATGAATTCTCAATAAAAATACACAAGAAAGAACAAACACATGGGAATGTTCACAGAAACATACACAGAATTCAAAGGGAACCACAAGATTGATTATTGAGATGTTGGTGATGACAATTTTGATACAGAAGAAGAAGAAGGGAGGATGTTTTTATTCCAGTTATGTTCAGAAAAAGGATCTTAAACCACAGTTATTGTTGAAAGCAGCTCTGTGAGGAAGAAGGTGATCATATAACTGACAGATTACAGCTCTTTACTGTTACAGTTATATTTTATACACAAATGACTGTCAGTAAGTGTGAAAACGGTCATATCTTGAAATTCGCAGATGACACAGTCATATTCAGCCCGTTGAACGGTGATGAAACATCTCACATCCTGTTGTGGTTGACTTTCTGAAACGGTGCTGAGAAGCTTTGAATCCCATGTTTCTGCCTTCTGGCTCCTTTCAGACACAACCAACAGACACAAACACTCTTTTCTACCCTCCGCTGTTAAATTCAGCAAGAAGAAGCTCGTCTCAACACTTTTACATGAATTTCTTGCATTTGAGCTGTTTGACTTGTAGCCTGCATGGGGACAATAAAGTTATTGAATCTTGAATCTTGCTCACACACTGAGGCTGTTTACACTTGGTTTTAAAATGCGTTTTCAGTGGTTTAATCACAAGTGGACAGCTGAGACACGTCACCGGTCACACCTGTGTCTGTCGTGCGTCTCCAGCTGATCAGCTGTGTTCAGATTACTGCTAGAAGGTCAAAGAGTCCTGCGCACAGTTATTACGTCAGTCCAGTGATGGACTCTCAGGGGCAGAAAAATATAAAAGGCAGCTGATACCTTCAATGAACCCTCACTTCACTGTGTTTTTCTCCCATACAGTTCACACTATAGGGCATCTTTTTTGCATTGAGAGGGCATCAGATCAGTATGTTAGACTTAGGGGGACCCTAAATTGCACTTTTACCTTTATTTTTTTGGTCACTAGAAGGGCAGCAGAACCTTCAGTTCACCTCATTACAGCAGCATCATGGGACTCTGCATTACATCCTCTCCATTTAAAGGGCTCATCATGTTTTCTCATTTTTGTGGGTCTTTACAGGCACGATCACATTTTCTTCCACTATTAAGGCACCATGAGGACTCTTCATTCCAGATTGTCACATATAGAGACTCTGTAGGACATTTCATCCTGATTTACACATAACTAGACAGTCAATACAGGACTTTAGTATGTTTTCTCCTTGGTGAGGGAACCTTAGAGGACACTTTACTGGTATTGTTTGCATACATGTACATGTTCCAGCTGCACTGCTGAAAGGTGTTATACTAATTAAATTTGACTGACATTACTTTTTAGTCACTAGTATCAGTGATCCTATGAGAAAAGCAACATCATATAAATATAAAATATGAAATGTGTGTTGTGTAATAATCTCTTCATGTTGCTGCTGCAGAGAGAAGAAGCTTCTATGTTCAACATGTGGATGATTTCCTGCAGGAACACCGTCGATGCAGCTGATCATCTCTGATCCTGCAACCAACACCAAAACAAACACAAACACAGAAAACATCTTTTAAAAACGAGACGATGAAGTCGGGATGCAAAAAAATGAAACTCTGCAAGAAAATGTTTATTTGTGAATAAAAATATCATCATTTACAATAAAAATGATTTGATTCACAGAAAAACTAAAATACATATAAAACATGGATTCACAGAAATTTAAAACCAAATCTTAAAAAATTACAGAATTGAAAACATAGAAAATAAAAATGATCAGAAAATGAACCAATAACCTGCAGGAATAATGAAACAGCTCTATCTAGTGGAGAAAACTCAGTTTCACATCATATTTAGAGATCCTGCTGTAAAAGTCGTAAACATTAAATTTCCCTTAAATAACTTTTTTTAAAAATCACACAGAAACACGGACATTTGGTTGTTTCCTGTTATTTTCTTCCAAAATCTCAGTGAAACTAAATGAGATGGAATAAATTCTGCTGTAAACATCATGTCGTCCTTACTTTCACCCTGAAATGCTCTTAAAAATACAATAAAATACAACACAATACAACACGGTATAATAAATTAAATATGATATAATAAAATATAATTCCTGTGGCCATCCAGTTATATAATTCCTCCCCTTTCTGACCATAAATCACTTTACTGCTGCACATCCATCAGCTCTGCTGTTAAACTACTGAACCAAATTACAACTTCATTCAGTTTCTCCCTGCACATTACTGTTAAACTACTGTTAAACTACTGTTAATCTACTGTTAAACTACTGGTAAACTACTGTTAATCTACTGATAAACTACTGTTAACTATCGTTAAACTACTGTTAAACTACTGTTAAACTACTGTTAAACTACTGTTAATCTACTGTTAAACTACTGGTAAACTACTGTTAATCTACTGATAAACTACTGTTAACTATCGTTAAACTACTGTTAAACTACTGTGGAATTACTGTTAAACTACTGTTAAATTACTATTAAACTACTGTTAAATTACTGTTAAACTACTGTTAAACTACTGTTAAATTACTGTTAAACTACTGTTAAATTACTGTTAAACTACTGTTAAACTGCTGTTAAATTACTGTTAAACTACTGTTAAATTACTGTTAAACTACTGTTAAATTACTGTTAAACTGCTGTTAAATTACTGTTAAACTACTGTGGAATTACTGTTAAACTACTGTTAAATTACTGTTTAACTGCTGTTAAATTACTGTTAAATTACTATTAAAATGCTGTCAAACTACTGTTAAACTATTGTTAAAATGCCGTTAATCTACTGTTAAACTACTGGTAAACAACTGTTAAACTGCTGTTAAACTACTGGTAAACTACCGTTAAACTACTGTTAAACTACTGGTAAACTACTGTTAAACTACTGGTAAACTACTGTTAAACTACTGTTAAACTACTGGTAAACTACTGTTAAACTACTGGTAAACTACTGTTAAACTATTGTTCAAATGCCGTTAATCTACTGGTAAACTACTGGTAAACTACTGTTAAACTACTGGTAAATTACTGTTAAACTGCAGTTAAACTAATGTTAATCTACTGGTAAACTACTGTTAAACTATTGTTAAAATGCTGTTAATCTACTGTTAAACTACTGGTAAACTACTGTTAAACTATTGTTAAAATGCTGTTAATCTACTGTTAAACTACTGTTAAACTACTGGTAAACTACTGGTAAACTGCAGTTAAACTAATGTTAATCTACTGGTAAACTACTGGTAAACTACTGTTAAACTATTGTTAAAATGCCGTTAATCTACTGTTAATCTACTGTTAATCTACTGGTAAACTACTGTTAAACTGCTGTTAAACTACTGGTAAACTACCGTTAAACTACTGTTAAACTACTGTTAAACTACTGGTAAACTACTGTTAAACTGCAGTTAAACTTATGTTAATCTACTGGTAAACTACTGGTAAACTACTGTTAAACTACTGGTAAACTACTGTTAAACTATTGTTCAAATGCTGTTAATCTACTGTTAAACTACTGTTAAATTACTGTTTAACTGCTGTTAAATTACTGTTAAATTACTATTAAAATGCTGTCAAACTACTGTTAAACTATTGTTAAAATGCCGTTAATCTACTGTTAAACTACTGGTAAACTACTGTTAAACTACTGGTAAATTACTGTTAAACTGCAGTTAAACTAATGTTAATCTACTGGTAAACTACTGTTAAACTACTGGTAAACTACTGGTAAACTGCAGTTAAACTATTGTTAATCTACTGGTAAACTACTGTTAAACTATTGTTAAACTACTGTTAAACTACTGGTAAACTGCAGTTAAACTACTGTTAAACTACTGGTAAACTACTGTTAAACTGCAGTTAAACTTATGTTAATCTACTGGTAAACTACTGTTAAACTATTGTTCAAATGCTGTTAATCTACTGTTAAACTACTGTTAAATTACTGTTTAACTGCTGTTAAATTACTGTTAAATTACTATTAAAATGCTGTCAAACTACTGTTAAACTATTGTTAAAATGCCGTTAATCTACTGTTAAACTACTGGTAAACTACTGTTAAACTACTGGTAAATTACTGTTAAACTGCAGTTAAACTAATGTTAATCTACTGGTAAACTACTGTTAAACTACTGGTAAACTACTGGTAAACTGCAGTTAAACTATTGTTAATCTACTGGTAAACTACTGTTAAACTATTGTTAAACTACTGTTAAACTACTGGTAAACTACTGTTAATCTACTGGTAAACTTCTGGTAAACTACTGTTAATCTACTGTTACACTACTGTTAAACTACTGTTAATCTACTGTTACACTACTGTTAAACTATTGTTAATCTACTGTTAAACTGCAGTTAAACTGCAGTTAAATTAATTTGCATGTTTTCATTTTTGCACGTTTGTCCTCAGTGATTCTATCTCTCACGTTACCATTTGCATCTTTGCACTTATTACTATTTTATTTTTATTGTACAGTTTTTACCTTTTATTTATCTACTTCCTCTTTAACTGCCCTCCCTGCAGCGATCAATAAAGTTTTTCTGATTATGAAAAAAAAGGAATAAAAAAAAAACACACACAATACAACAGCGAGGACGTAGATGATGAAGAAACAATATGTAAAAAATAAGACTCAAAAATTGAAAACACAAAAAATTGGAAATAAAACTGTAAGAAAATAAACAAATAAACTCATAAACTCATAAATAAGGAGTAAAGGAAGAAGAAAACAATGAAACACATTAGATTAATTTCTTTGCAAACGGCTCCATCTAGTGAAAAAAACTCAGTTTCACTACTGTGATGAACAGGATCAATAAGATGATCAGACTGAGAAGGACATTTATTCTCTGATTTAATTCATATGTGTGTTGATTTGTGTAAATACCTGATTATGTATATTTGTGTTGTTTACATGGTTCAGCATTAATCAGCAGGTAGAAACTCTGAGCTGTGATGTTAATTGTTAGTTAATAAAAATATTTCTGGGTGTGAAAGCTTTTATGACTCTTAGTTATCAGGATGAGACATGAAATACATTTAAATGATGGAGATTAAACTGCTGACTCATGGTTTCACTGCAGCAGACAGATGTGGAGCTCCTTCAAAATAAAACGTTTCAGAGAAAAACAACATCTGGACCTGATGTTAGGTGTTTAATAAAAAGGTTTTCCTGTCTCTGACTTTAAAAGTTTTACACCAGATTAAATATCCAACAGGCTCCCAGTTTATCAACCAGCAGAATCTCAGAGTCCAGTAAACATCTGGCGACAGCTGTCAGCGTTGATGAGCTGAAGCTTTAAACATCAGTCGTCTTAGCTGAAGACATTTTTATTTATTTAGTAATTTAAATGTAGTTTTGTGTGTGTTCATGTCTACATGTTTAATATTATGATTATAATATTATTAATGTTTCATAAATAAACTGAAACTTGATTTAAAGAACCTGCTGGAACGTAAATAAAAGGTGAAATGTTCCTCCAGCTGCTGTAATGAGCAGCAGAAACCTGCAGAGGGCGCCACACACCTGACAAACTGTTCAATATAAAAACACTAAAGATGCTTTGATCACATTTTACATCTGGAAACTATATTTAACACTTTATTTTACTTATTTATAATTGATTCAATATAAATCACAAGTTTAAAGTGATTTAAATGTTTGCAGGAAGATGAGAAATGTTCACTTTGATTTATAAACAATCAGATCATCTGTCAGTTCAATTCATTTACTTTATTTAAACATATTTATTTTAAATTAATACATTTTCTTTTTTCATTGATTATTCGTCTTTGTTTGTTTTCGTCTGGTATTATTTGTATATCATTTACAACCAATTATTGGTGGTTTATAGTTTCAAGAGAAAATGTTTTCTTTATTATCATTAGATTAGATTCAACTTTATTGTCACTATGCAGAGCCAATGAAATGCAGTCAGCAGAGTATTATTACATTATTTACAGATGAGTGCAGGAAGTAAGTGATTCTATAACTTCCTGTATGTACAGTGATGAGCACTATATACAATAATATATATGTAAATATTTTACATACGCATACACAGAGGAGCAGTGGACACAGTCAGACTACAGTATAAACAACATGCAGTTGTTTATATGTACAGTAACATCATATTATATTATTATACATTATATATATACATTAACAGTTCAGTGATGCTGTTCGAGTCTCAGTGTGGAGGTCAGCAGGGTCACAGAAGAAGATCCTCCTGAGACCCTGATCTGTGTCTGTAATCACATCAGACTGTTTATTTATTGAGGACAGATGTATACAGGTGTGTGCAGGTGTGTATAGGTGTGTACAGGTGTGTACAGGTGTGTACAGGTGCGTACAGGTGTGTGTACAGATGTGTGCAGGTGTGTGCAGGTGTGTACAGATGTGTGTACAGATGTGTACAGGTGTGTGCAGGTGTGTACAGATGTGTGCACAGGTGCTTACAGGTGTGTATAGGTGTGTACAGGTGTGTACAGCTGTGTACAGATGTGTGCAGGTGTGTACAGGTGTGCAGAGGTGTGTACAGGTGTGCAGAGGTGTGTGCAGGTGTGTACAGGTGTGTGCAAGTGTGTGTACAGCTGTGTACAGGAGTGTGCAGGTGTGTGCAGGTGTGTACAGCTGTGTACAGCTGTGTGCAGGAGTGTGTACAGGTGTGTACAGGTGCGTACAGATGTGTGTACAGGTGTGTACAGGTGTGTGCAAGTGTGTACAGGAGTGTACAGGAGTGTAAAGGTGTGTGCAGGTGTGTGCAGGTGTGTACAGGTGTGTGCAGGTGTGTGCAGGAGTGTGTACAGGTGTGTACAGATGTGTGTACAGGTGTGTGCAGGTGTGTGCAGGTGTGTACAGGTGTGTACAGGTGTGTGCAGGTGTGTGCAGGAGTGTGTACAGATGTGTGTACAGGTGTGTGCAGGTGTGTGCAAGTGTGTACAGCTGTGTACAGCTGTGTACAGGAGTGTACAGGTGTGTACAGGTGTGTGCAGGTGTTTGCAGGTGTGTGCAGCTGTGTGCAGGTGTGTGCAGGTGTGTGCAGGTGTGTGCAGCTGTGTGCAGGTGCGTACAGGTGTGTACAGGTCTGTGCAGGTGTGTACAGGTGTGTGCAGGTGTGTGCAGGTGTGTACAGGTGCGTACAGGTGTGTACAGGAGTGTACAGGTCTGTGCAGGTGTGTACAGGTGTGTGCAGGTGTGTGCAGGTGTGTACAGGTGTGTGCAGGTGTGTACAGGTGCGTACAGGTGTGTACAGGTGTGTACAGGTGCGTACAGGTGTGTACAGGTGAGTGTCTACTGTCCACACGTCATTAATCTTGTTTTATCATGTGGTCACTTTGCTTTTTGTTTGTTGTTTGTTCTGCTTATTTGTTCACATTGATTGTGCATCACCTGCTCTGCGTCTCATTACTGTCACATAAAGAAGTTCTTCTTCTTTTGTTTTTCACCTTTTAGATACACTTTGCATCAGTCTGAACACCTTCAAGCTGTAAATGATGATCCTGCCGCTGCTGTCAGGTTTTGTCTTCATGGAGTCAGAAGTGATGAACAAACTCGTCTCTAATGAACCTTCGGTATCGTTTCTCTCTGTGAGTGTTTCTGGTTTTCAGCGAAGACAAACAGCCGCCGGGATTCACAGTCAGACGCTGAAACATCAAACAGCTGCAGGATGATTCCTGACAGACGAGCTGAGGGGAGAAATGACAGCGTGATGCTACACAGTGGAGACGGTAAATGTGTTTCTGATCTGCAGGTGAGTCACATGACGTCTGATTGTTAGAGGACAAAATTCTTCAAATGATTCTTCATTTTGTCCTCCAGAGAACAACGTCACAATCAATCATGTCAACAGACGCCGGTCAGGTTCACAGAAACGTCTTAGTTTGAGTTACTTGATGTATTTTATGTGTTACAGTCAGTGTCTAATAATACAGAATAATGTCTTATTCACTCCATCAATATTACACACTTCTTTGCTTTGCATGTCTTTATTTGTCTGTAATTTGTGTTTCTGTGTTGAATCTTTTAATGTGTAACCAGTCATGCAAAGTAACTGAGTACATTAACTCAAGTACTGCACAAAGTACAGTTTTGAGGTACTTGTACTTTACTTGAGTATTTCCATGTGATGCTACTTTCTACATTTCAGAGGGAAATATTGTACTTTCTACTCCACTACATTTATTTGACAGCTTTAGTTACTTTTCAGATGAAGATTTGACACAATGGATAATATAACAAGCTTTTAAAATACAACACATTGTTAAAGATGAAACCAGTGGTTTCCAACCTTTTTGTCTTTTGACGTCTTACAAAAAGCAGTGTGTAGTCGGGGTCACATTTCACATGTCTATGAGTTGTTAACAGCTCCACCAAATAGTGATTTTACCCTCTAAACTTCTCACATGCTTTCATTTCAATAAATGTTCAAATGATCCAATATTTCAGCAAAAATCAAAGATTAGAGAAAAAGTCCAAAAACTGAAAACAGATTTGTGTATCAGAACTTTGTTTTTTCTTCTTTCCTCTCCCATTAATCATCTCACCACCCCTCAGATTTATCTGCTGACCCTTTGGAGGGGCCCGACCCCTAGGTTGGGAACCACTGGACTAAACTAGCTAACTGTATATAAAGTAGTGTAAACTAGCTCCACCTCCAGCAGCTACAACAGTAACATGCTGCTCTAACACTGATGCTTCACTATTAATAATCTAATGATGTCATATATAATAATATATCAGTCAGAGGGACCAAACCACTACTTTTACTGCAATACTTTAACTACATCAAGCTCATAATACTTATGTACTTTTACTGCAATACTTTAACTACATCAAGCTCATAATACTTATGTACTTTTACTGCAATACTTTAACTACATCAAGCTCATAATAGGATTTTTACATCGCTGTATTGGTATTTTTACTGCAGTAAAGTATTTCTTCCATCATTCATTCAGATGTTCTGCTTCGTTCTCTTTTGTCTTCTCTGTGAACGTCTTCTTCTATTAAACTGACGGAGTCTAAATATTGGTGACAGACGTGTGATGATGCTGCAGGTCAGCGTGTTGCAGACGTTAGAAACAGCTGATGGATCGTTATCACACGTCGACTCATTACTGCTGTGAAGGAACATTAACAGGAATTCGATGGACGTGTCAGCGGCTCATCTGACTGAAGAGACATAAAAAGGATCCGGCAGCTCGTCAGCTGATCTGCACAAATCTAACAGCAGAAGGTCAAATGTGATTCATCACGAGGAAGAAACAGAAGTGACACGAGACACGAATGAACGAGTGAAAACATAAAATGAACAAAGATGTGTGTCTGTGATGAAATAAAATACAATTAGAAACTGAGAAATAAACATTAAAATGTGCATTTCACATAAAACAAACGTCACTCTGAGACTTATTTCCCTAAAATATAAAAGTTAAAAAGGGAAATTATATGAAAGGAATATTCAGATAATCAATAAATAAATCTACAATGTTCTATTTAAAAATAAATCACTTCTTATTTAGTCGTTTAATTATTGTAACAATTATATTTTCTGTACATTTTAATCTCACTATATTATTATTAGATGTTGCCATGAATATAGAAATATATTTTCATTTTATTTTAATCTTTTTAGTTTTGTGCTTGAAAAACATTAAATTTAGTGTAAAAAAAAAATCTGAACTCTGATGAAATAAAACACAAATTCCAACTGAAAACAATGATTTAAAATAAATATAAATGAAATGACCCTTTAAATTAAATATATATATTCATAGATTTACTTGAGCATTTTATTTTTTACTTATTTATATTCTATAGCTATAACTGAATGTGTATATATATATATATATATATATATATATATATATATATATATATTTAAATGTATTATTAATCTATTATTTATGACATGTTTGTGGTAATTTTATAGAATTAGTCAGGTTTGATCCTTATTATAAAATCATGATCTCTGCTGAAGTTATTGATCAATCAGCAGGAGAGAAAATCAATTATAGAACATGACAGCTGGGAGGAGGAGGAGGAGGAAGAGGAGGAAGAGGAGGAAGAGGAGGAAGAGGAGGAAGAGGAGGAAGAGGAGGAGGGAGACATTTTGATGTTCATTTATATTAAAAGTAAACTTTGCATTAATTTGTTTCCATTAAAGTGACATAAAAAATAATTTTAATGACGTTTCTCTTTTTATAGAACAATACAGAACCAGTTAAACCAGTTAAACCATCTACTCACTGATGGTTTATTCATTTCTATAACTATAAACGATCAGATTATTATTATTATTATTATTGTTGTGTTTACCTGCTCAGAGACGAATGTTGACTGAAAACAACAGAAACGTTTCATCATGTTGATGGAAACAGAATCTGTATCTGAACATTAACAAACATCTTTGTTCATATATTTAATATTATAAATGTTTTTAAAGATGTTTAATGATCTATAACGAGTTATTAATCATCTCAAACTAAAACAAACTCGTTACTGATCTCAGCTCGTCACAGATAAAAAAGATACATTTCATCCTCCGACAGGAAATCCTCCTGCAGCGCTCAGAGGTCAAAGGTCACCTGTTCGTACAGTGACATCATGTAGAGTCTAAATCAGGTTAATGACACCGAGAAGCTCGTTAGGACCCAGAGGAGGAGGGAGGGCCGCGTGTTAAACAAGTGTGTGTGTGTTAAATGTGTGTGTGTGTGTGTTAAACGTGTGTGTGTGTGTGTTAAACGTGTGTGTGTGTGTGTTAAACGTGTGTGTGTGTGTGTGTGAGTGTGTGTGTGTGTGTGTGTGTTAAACGTGTGTGTGTGTGTGTTAAACGTGTGTGTGTGTGTGTGTGTGTGTGTGTGTGTGTGTGTGTGTGTGGAGGTACTAATGGATGAGGAGTCCATTAGTGAGACAAAGGTTTTGTGAAAAATGACTTTTCATCGTCGGCCTTCGACCGTCGTTTCATTTAATTAAACAAAGTGAGACGTTTCCTCGTTACATTAATGAACTTCACATGTTCACGTTCAGGCTGCTGTTGTGTGATTATGATGTGAAGTTTCCTGTAAACACAGACGGACTGATCGTGTGTTTCAGCTGACGGGAGGTTTCACTCTGAGCTCAAAATGTTTGTTGATGTTTTAAACCGACTTCATCATTTCAGGCAAACAGACCAATTAAGTTTAAATGTTAACAGCTGATCCAAGAAAATAATGAACTGATTGTGTTTTTATTCATGTTCCTGGGTGGGGGGGTGAGCGCACCCCAATAAAGTTTAAAAGAGAGAAAAATAGTGACGTCACACGCCGGTTTGCCGCAGGTTGCAGGGATACAAAGTCAGTTAACTGAGTAACATTACATTAAAACATAAAGCTGTTTGTGGGTTCAGAGACACAACGTTATGTAATATGTTTTTTGTTTATGGAGTGCAGTTGTCCGAGGTCGGGTTCACATGTGGGAACTATCCTCATCCACAATATTTGCACCCTTGGTTGGCGGAGAGAGGTTGGTGTGTGGTTTGGCGTGTTATGTTCATGGTATTGTTATTAGGGGGGTTTTTGTAACGTTTGTAGTGTGGTTTCAAGTAAATGTAATAAATAAAACGTGTGTTTTTAATTGTAGTGATGAATTATAGTTATGCTGTGTTAAACATGGTGAATGTAATGTTTTTAAATACTAGTGTAGTTGTGATGTATGGAGGCTGGAGCTATGTGTTTTAGTTTCACGGTACTCGAAGAATAAAAGTCATCATACCAGTTGAACTCAACGTCTGTTAATTGATACCGAGGGGCTGCTACAGTTACAGTCTCTTTAGTGCCAAAGTTCCTCTTTTTGTTACTTTACTTCCACCTGCAGCTCAACAGGGAAACACTGTCCGAGGAAACACAAAGACTGTAAATGTGTCAGATATCCACTTGATATGACGAACTCAGACTGCTTCTAGAAGCTTCACACAGACTGCACTAAACAAGGGCTGTTTGTGTCCTCCATCACTACATCTGGAGATCTTTTAATGTAAGTATCTCCTTCCTCTCTGTATCTGTGTGTATCAAAGCTGATATATCTTATTCCTCCATGTTGTCCAGAAACTATTAAAACACATCAGTGAGTCACACCGGAGACATGTTCCTTCATCATGAAGAGTTTGTTTAGAAACGGCTTCACAGACTAATAACAGCATCACCTGTGTTTCCCTCCTCTCCTCTCTGATCTGCCTCCCTGCAGACTTCCTGTTTCTTCGCTCGGCTGACTGAGATCAGACGCCGCTCGGAGGATGAAGACGTCTCAGCGTTCGCCTCCTCCCTGCAGTCAGAGTCGTGCTGAGCAGCTTCAGTACGATGATAAAGACGTCTTCTACATATAAAGCAGCCGTACGGAGCATCAGCCAGAAATCCTGACATTATTAACACTGAAATTTATTCATCTTTAATCAGCTGTTTGGAGGTTGACGTGCAGAAGAAATAATGTAGGATGTTTAGAGCCTGTTCGTTATTTATGAGGGGGAGGGGGGGTGTAAAACAGAGATGTTTTTCATTTTTGAAGCACTGGGAGGGATTTATGTTGTTTATTCTGGCTTAGTGGAGGGATATTCAACTTTAAATGGTTGCATTTTGTATTTATTTTAAATACTGCTGTATGGTGATGGAACTAAACCATCAAACATTACCATCCATGCTGGCAGCTATTAGCTAGGAAGCTAACATGGCTTTTAGCCTGTAGGCCGACATTTTTGTTTGTGTGATGATGTGATTATTTTGATGAAGCTATGATCAGTTTGTTTTGGTGATGACTGTCACTGTTTCATTGGTTGGATGAAGTCTTTTTGTTTCAGAGCTGAATTATCAGAGGTAACTTTGCAGTAACATCACTATAGGAGAGACACAGTAAGTTCACAGTTCACTAGCAAACGTAATAGTTGGAAAATGTCAACCTTTGCTTTTCATTTTCTCCAATAATATCTACCTTTGGTATGAATATAATAAGATACGGTTATTTATGGTGGAGGGAAGCTCAGGGAGCTCAAGGAAAAATATCTGTAGCTGCTGAGTCAAGATAAAAAAACCCCCCCCCCCATCCCATCCCCATCCCCCCATAAATAACCAACAGTCCCTTATGTTTTCTTCTTCTGCTGGCTCAGGTTAAATATATGAACAAGGTGAACGAGTTGTGATGAATTTCCTCTTCAGACACTTTTACAGGTCGACCGTCTGTGTTAACGACAGAAATAAAATATTCATCAATACATACGAGTGTGAGAAAGATACAAATAGAGAGAGAGAGAGAGAGATAAAGAGACAGAAAGAGATACAGATAAAGAAAAAGAGATTTAGATGGATGATGTACAGAGATAGAGAGAAAGACAAAGAGATAGAGACACTTACATATAGAGATATGGATATATAGAGATATAGAGATATTGAGGGTTAGATATATAGAATAGAGATATAAACAGATTTCATCAGTGAAACACTGGAAGAAGAAACACAAAGTGACGTCTTTGGTTTGCAAGAAGCAACAGAAACTCGAGGACTGAACTTCCTGTTTGGTTTCATTAAAATGACGTCACATGATAAAATCTCTAATCTTCCTCCTGCTCCTCTTCACACTGTATGTGAGCTCAGTGTCGATAAAGTTAATCTTTCTGTTTTTTTTTAAAGGGTTTTTCCAGCAGAATAAATCAGAAGCTGCAGCTCAGTGAATAATTGAAGCTCATTGATGTTTCTGTAATGAGTCCCTGCAGACGAGCTCAGGAAACCGAAACCTCACTGATCATCTATTATTGATGATGATGAAGATGATTTCTGCACAGAGAGGTGAAGCAGGTACATAATCCAGGATTATTCTCACTTTTTAAACTCACCAGTTCAGTTTCAGTTTGATGCTCTTTATTAATGGAGCCATTTATGTTGCCACGGCAACGTAAACAGATGTAATGTTTATGCCTTTAATATTTCATCATGAGACATAAATATTGTCTGTTTTTATTCACTATCTGTTATTTCTGTTGTGTTTTTAATATTTTAATCCCATTTTTATTTATTTTATTTATTCTACACTTTTATTCATTTTTCTTGAATGACCTTCATCACTTTGTCTGTGTTTCTATTTGATTGTAAAGCACTTTGATGAACTGTAGTTTCTAACTAATGAAATGATCGACTGCAGCCGACTGCACAACAAAGTTATCCATCAGTCTTTTAATAGTCTGAACTGTTTTCGTCTCTTTTTCACCGACTTCGACTCCTGAAATCACAACAAGCAACAAAACATTAAAGAATTTGCTCATAAAGTAAAACAACAACAACAAATAAAACTCATTACTGCATCGCTCCGCTGAGAACAACCAGCAGCTGTTTGTCACAATTAAAGGCACTAATGCACACACACACACACACACACACACACACACACACACTCACACAGACACGCAGGTTGTTGGCGTGTTAATAAGCTGGCTTGTTGCCACGTCTGTTGTTTTTTTGTGTCTCAGAGGTTTAATTTGTTTGAATTATCAGCAGGAATGAAACTGAAAACTCGTCCATATTCATGAGTTGTAGCTCCGCCCCCTCACAGCCGCCTCCATGTCAATAAAAACAAAATACAAGAATAAACAAAAAGCTTCACTCTTCATCATTAATCCTTCATCATCATGAAGTTTGTCTCTCTCTCTCTTGTGGATCGTGGACGTGTCTCAGGACGTGTTTAAGTCTCCAAATCTTTTTTTTGGAAATCCATCTGGACTCAAACGTCTCTGCAGACACACCGGCAGCGTTGGGAGGTCAGTTATATTTCCCTCTTCCTGTGTTCCATGTTTGTCCCCAGTCTGTCTCTCTGTGTCTGTGTGGGCGGATGCTGGGTGAGACCTCCAGGTTCAACATATCCAGGATATCTTCTGGTTATCTGGCTTCACTGAGTCTAACATTTACCGTCCAGATAACCAGAACTATGACGCTGTTATCAAGCAGCTCAGTAACTCTGGTTTAACAGCTGCGAGCTCGTTCATGTGAAAGAGGCGGGTTGTTAATAACGAGCGACATCATCAGAACCATGAATGAAGTTCTTCATATGAGATGAAACAGTGAAACCAAGAACCTGCAGATTCAACCAAGTGAATGTAAACGTAATAAGTAAATAATAGTAAAAACGTATTTTCACTGTTTAGAAACCATCTGAATATGTCACATAACAAACTTAAAGTAACGTCAGACTGTTTCTGCTGCTGAAGCAAAGAGTGTAAAAGTATTTAATGACTGATGATTTATAATCATGGAGCCAATTAACAGTGAGGATTATTGATCTCTGGTGTTTATCTGCAGTTGTCTGATGTTATTCTGACTGCAGCCATGAATCAGAGAGTAAAATCACTATTAAACTATTAAAATATGTGTTTAGTGTCGTAAACGATCTCCGTTTGTTAGAAGCTCTGATTTAAAACCAGAAACACAGAACAATAAAATGTTTCTGCTGATCTATAAAAATATATATTGATCTTTTTTTATTTTTCACTTTATTGTAACTCAGGACTTTTGTCCATGTCGGGATCCTGTAGGAGTGATGACTCTTTATTTCCAGTGATCTGATTGGTCAGTGGTCGCAGTGTCGACAGTTTGTGATCTGATCAGCTGTTCAGCATCAGTTACCATGGTGATGAACCCCGATGAGAAGTGAACCACTTCAGAATTACACCTGAAGTTACCTCGCTAACCTCAAATCCTGCCTCATGGTACAGACCTGCATCTACTCACCAGCTCCACCATCCACACCAGTATGAAGCTCCGGTTCATCTCTCCACGCTCCGCCTGTTGTTCCGTCATTAATGTGGTACAGACGCTACGGCCAAGCTTCTTGTAAGCTCCTTGTTTGTTTCTCTGACCTCCTGCTAACTCTGTTCTCTGCCTCAGGTTCACCAGTCCAGCTCCCAGTACACCTGCCACGTCTGCCTTACCCTCACTGCTGGTTACCAGTTGGATCCCCTGTCTGCTCTGCCTCAGCCCCTCTGCCTGCTCCACTCTTCCATTCTCAGCCTCTTTACCACATACAGAACCAAAGAGCACTCCGCTGGGCCATCAGATCCATCTTCAACTCAAACTACAATAAACGGCCCTTAAACCATCGCTGCGTCTCCTGGTCTGTGTGCATCTGGGTCTTAAATCGAACTGTTGGATGTTATTAACAGGATGTAACAGGATGTTATTAGACTGAAGACACATTTTTATTTTGGCAGGACCAAAGTTTTCATGTTTCATGTAAAGCTAAAGGCCATACAGGTGGGTCGCCTAGAGCGCCACATCCTGGTGGCTGCTGGTCGCCCTTAAAGGACAAATAAATAAATAAATACTCACCGGTTGGCGCCCTTCCTCATTTTCTGCCTTGAGGTAACAAACTGCTCCTCACAGTTTTTCATCTGCTCTGGTCTGTGCTGTGTGCACTGATAGCGGGGGATGAGTTACCGTTTGATCACAGACAGCTGAGGATGTAAGAAGTGACTGACTGACGGACAGCTGTCAAGACGCAGATATCTATGTTCACTTTTTATTTATTAATGAAAAGCTGCAAACATTCAGGTGCACTGGGAAGAAAACAGAGAAGAGAGGAGGAAGAAAAGAAGCCTAATATAGAGGTATGATGTCTCATGTTAACGTTAAAATGTAGTTTTGTGTGAAGACGTTTCATTTGTAGAAGCAGCTAGCTAAGTAGCAACAAAGCTAATGCTAGATAATGATGCTAGACTCAGCTAACACATTTTGGTTTTGGTTAAATAATTAAAAAAACATTTAAATATAATCATGTTTTTATACAATCAACAAACACATCTCTGCTGCAAATGAACACTTGAGGTTAGTTTCCAGGACCTTCTGTTATTGTGTAATTGCACATGGACGGGTTTAGTTGTAACAATAGAAAAGTCTGTTGAATGCAATTAATTCAATACAATTTTATCTATATATAATTCTATCTATATACTATAGGCCATAGATCAGCGATGGATATTCAGATGGATGGACTGATGGATGTAGATAAATGGAGTATATCCACAAGTCAAAATATAAATGAATACTGACAAGAGATCGGGTGTTGAACATTGACGAAACCTCAAACCTGAAAAACTAACAAGGTCAAAATGACCAAACATGACAAACACTAACTAATTTATGTGGTTTATAAGGATTGGCCTATGGAGTAAGTTAGTGTAAACATATGGAACAAAAAATACCTTTATCAGCTGACCAATATTATTTATCTAGCAAGGCCTATAGTCTACATACAGGGAACAGGAAGTGTTTGTTTAAGATGGGTTTTAGCTGCTATGTGTAAACTGATTTGTTCATTCATTTAGAATTGTATCAGTCTTTGTTTAGATGCAAAGCACCTCTATAACTGGACTGTCACTAACTCACAAACTCATTCAGTCATTCAGTTTTACTATTTGTCACATTCATGATAAATGTAATGTTCATACTCCTCAGTGCACAACTCATGTGTTCAACCCTCACAGAAGACACACTTCACCCATTTCTCACCAGGAACAGAGGAGACAACATCATCACCGCACACCAGACAGTCCTCAGAGGACTGATTCCTTTCATTTTTCTTTGCCTTTCAACGCAAGACCCTTCTTTTGGCCTTGATCGCTGGTTTTCTGCCTTTTGTCTTCTCTTGCTCTTTTTTCATTGCCTGTTATGCCTATGTAAAAGGTCCGGGTTAAATTGAACCCTGCATCAGAAGGTTCCCTGTGCAGCCCTACAAACTGAAGGATATGAATCTGAATGGAAACCAGTAACTAGCTATCTGGATAACTGCTCCTTCCTAGACGACCGAAACCAATGGTAACGGCTAAAACTATATCCATAAAAACAGATTTCTGCACTGGTTTTCACCAGCCGTGTGTAAGTTCTCTTCTTAATCAGGGTGTAAAGTCGACACTCGAGGGTTAGAAACTACTGATTAGTTTTAAATTAAATCAGCCACTAAAATTGGTCGCACCGTGATTACTTGGAGCGTAACCTGTTTGGACGTGAAGTCGTAACTAAGGCAAGCAGCCAATCCACTATCAAAGATAGAGTTCCATCGTCATGGTTACCATGCACATTGTAGTAAACTAGATCAATACTGAAATATATCAATAAATTAGGTCTTTCTGGATGACTGTGTTGCAAAATGGCAGCAATTAATGAAACAATGATGCTGTACAACATCACTTGTTACAACATAACTCTAAGTAACAAATAAATACACACATAAATATTATTTTAGTGATGCATAAATCACAACTTTGTAATAATTTATGTTATAACGAAGTTTGAACTTAGAGCTGGTGCAACAGGCTGCAGCAGTTTGTTCTACTCACAGCTACATGTGGCTGATATCTACTCAATAACTGTCCTCCAGCTGCTGGAGAAGTTACATCTGATCTCCCACCTGCACCACTCTGAAGCAAATCCTAATCTCACCTGGGGCACCAAAATGGCGCCAAATGGAGGCAGCCCTGATTCACTGACTTCAGATACCTGCTGCTGTGTTTCTGTATCACCTCGAGTGAAGCGTTGGGAGGATTTCCTGACTGATATGTTTTCATTTATGCAGATAGTCACTGTGGTTCAGGAGCTGCAGACATTTTCATTTTAGTTTTTTGCTCTGAAAGAGGCATGCATGGAAGTTTAATCTGTTAATTACATCTTCTTCTTTTTGTGTTTTACTACACTCGACAGGAGAATCAGCCACCAACTGTTTACTTCGGTGTGCTAAACTATTAATATTCATTAAACATGTTTCGGATGGAAACAAACATTAATTCACATTTTCTTTTGATGACTTATAACTGGCTGCTTCAATCATATCAGACAGTAAAAGTCAGAGAGAATAAACAGGAAGTCCAGAGAGGACAGAAGAGAACCGACTGTTGCTTCCTGTTTAGTCCTGAGCGCCGCTAACATGCTAACTATGATCAAGCTAACATGTTGATAATGTTTCATCTTCACTGTCAGTTTAGCGTGTTGCTAACATTGGCTAATTAGCACTGAACACAGTGCAGCTGAATCTTTTTATATATTTTGACGTTTGTTTGTGATCCATCAGGTGAAACTTCTGCTTCTCGGCTCCACATTATAAATTCATGCACGTGCGTTCACCGCTCATCACTTCCTGTTTGATCAGAGAATTATTTAAAGTGTGACGGCTCGGTTCAGCCGGAGTTCAGCTGATCATCACAACAACAAACTGCAGGCGTTCGCTCTTTGTTCTGTCTGTTTGCATCTTCTCTGACATCCAGGAGAGACGAGCTGGAGGATCCAGAACTCCTCTGAGAGAAACATACATTTCATTTTATATCTTCATGTTATTTTCATAGTTTATATACTCGTAGTTCTTCTGTTCTGATGCTGAAGAACTGGTTTTAAACAGCTGATTTGAATTATAATATAAACTATTTCTTATTTTGAATTGATTTAATTTATTCTTAGTTGAATGGAGAGGTTCTGTTCCATACATGAGTCCAATTTCATCAATTTCATCACAGACTTGGCTTTTTCTGGGACTTACGATGCTGTATATTGTTTATTTATCACTTACGACTGATGTTGTCCTCAGAGGCTTTCAGGCTGTGGTTGAACCTCTAACTGCACCTCGATCCAGGGTCTCTTAATAACTATCCACCAGTCTCTAATCTTCCATTCTGTCGACTCATATAAAAGAAAATTATTTATATGAACCTTTTCAATCGGCTCTCAGGGTCTGTCGCTCCACTGAATCTGCTCTAACCAGAGACGTTAATGATCTTCTACTTGCTTTGGATGCAGATTCCATCTCTGTGCTTCTGTTACTGGATCTCAGTGCAGCTTTTACACCATCGATCACTGTTTACTATTAGACTAAATTGTAATGTTGATGTCTCTGGCCTCACAGCCACACAGTGTGTCTTATGTAATAATCTTACATCTAAATTCTCTGATGTTAAATATGGAGTACCTCAGGGCTCACTTCTTGGCCCTCTGCCTTATACGTCACCTCTTGGCCAAATTATACGTAGGCATGGACTAAATTTCCATTTTTACACAGATGATACTCAGCTTTATAATGCTGATGATCGCATGTAAATTACTAAATTAGAGGCCCGTTTGGCTGCTGCTTCTAAATTCAGATAAAACTGAGATGTTGGTCGTTGGCTCTGATGGACTCAGACACCAGTTTGATCAAGTACCAGTAACGTTCGACAAATGTGTGATTTCACAAAGTGTAGCAGCCAAGAATCAAGAAAGTGTGACGTTTGATCCCAGCGTCTCTTTTGATAAACACATTAAACATCATGGAGACTGCCTTTTTCACTTATACAACGTAGCTAAAACTCAGTCTTCCCCGTTCATGGCTGACTTTACAGTAATCCAGACTTTATTACTGTAATGTTGTGTTTTCAGGTCTGACACATGCTGGTACTAAAAGTCTTCAGATGGTTCAAAACGCTGCAGTAAGAATCTGAACTAAAGCAAGAAAATTAAACCATGTTACATAAATTCCAGCCTCCCTTCATCGGCCTCCTGGTCCCAGTCAGTTTAAATCTAAATTTAAACTCATCGTTGTGTCTTAACCCTCAATTAGTCGCCTTTAATTGAGTCCTTCATGAATTTACTACGCGCTGTCCTGCCGATCAGATTATTGATTATTGTAACTGTTCTGATTATCATTGTATCTCTCTAAGTTTCTGTTTATTTGTTCCACAAGCACATAAGTGTCCTCTCTTGTCTCTCAGGAGTCTCTTGCTGGACCAGACCCCATCCTGGACCAGCACCCATCCTGGACCAGACCCCATCCTGGACCAGACCCCATCCTGGACCAGCACCCATCCTGGACCAGACCCTATCCTGGACCAGCACCCATCCTGGACAAGCACCCATCCTGGACCAGACCCCATCCTGGACCAGCACCCATCCTGGACCAGACCCTATCCTGGACCAGCACCCATCCTCGACCAGCACCCATCCTGGACCAGACCCCGTCCTGGACCAGACCCCGTCCTGGACCAGCACCCATCCTGGACCAGACCCCGTCCTGGACCAGCACCCATCCTGGACCAGACCCCGTCCTGGACCAGACCCCATCCTGGACCAGCACCCATCCTGGACCAGACCCCATCCTGGACCAGCACCCATCCTGGACCAGCACCCGTCCTGGACTAGACCCCGTCCTGGACCAGCACCCATCCTGGACCAGACCCCGTCCTGGACCAGACCCCATCCTGGACCAGCACCCATCCTGGACCAGACCCCATCCTGGACCAGCACCCATCCTGGACCAGCACCCATCCTGGACCAGACCCCATCCTGGACCAGACCCCATCCTGGACCAGACCCCATCCTGGACCAGCACCCATCCTGGACCAGCTCTGCTTCCCTGCTGTGTCTTGAGGTTTTGGATCTAGTTCCTGCAGGAGTTCAGCCTCACGTCTCTCTCTGATGTCTTGTTTTCTTGTCTCTTGTCCGTGTGTGTGACGGTGTGATGTGAGTCTCCGCTGTCTATCCTCCTGCCAGGTCTCCATGGTGACAGAGGTCACATGATTCAGGTTCTATTCTGCTCAGCGTCCTCTTCATCACATTCTTCATATATATTATTAATCCGTTATGATGCTGTGTTCTGTAATGTGTCTTCTATTGTTTCTATTTCCTGTCGGTCCGTCCTGCAGATGGATCCTCCTCTGTTCTTCTTCCTGAACTTTCTTCCATGTTTTCCCTGTTAAAGGGTTTTTTTGGGGAGTTTTTTATTATTCTGAGGACAGGATGTTGTTCAGACTGTGAATCCTCCTGAGACTAATTTGTGATTTTGGGTTATATAAATAAAATTGACTTGAGTTGACATAATTATCAGGTTATTATCCCATTAATGTCACCATATTATCATTTTTAATCAAAATATTTCACCAGTGTAACCTTATTATAGTCATCAGGTTACTGTGTTGTTACCTAAATAAACAGTTCTGCCTCATATTACTACGATATACTCGTAGTTGTTACCATGATGTGACCTTATTACTTCTTTATTATCAGAATATTACCTCGTTATGAATGAATGTAATTTGCTTCCATCAGATCTTTTGGGGTTCTGGTTTCATCGTCTCCATCAGGACGTGAAATGATGTAAAATATTAAACAATAATCAGAGTTTAATCATGTATCAGCTTCCACATAAATCTGTCTGCAAACACTCTCAGAGTGAATAATGAGATTTACTATTAAACAAACAGAAGTGAAAATGTCTCCTTCCACAGATTGATGAGGTTAATGGATGACAGTTAACCGATGGCAAGCGTTTCCATGGCGCCGGTCAGGTGACAAACGCTAATTAAGAGCCGTCAGAGAGCGAGCAGAGAGGAGGAGGAGGAGGAGGACAGATTGTTTTCACCTCTTCCTCCTGAACGCCGGTTTATTTACCCACAAGCGAGACAATAAAAAGACATTTCACCCCGGTTGCCGTGACGACCAGAATTTTTTCACATCTAACAAACAACGACAAAGAATATTTAGCTTCTTCTTTACCTGAGCAGAGAAATGTGAGTGTTTTTTAAATCTGTATGTGAGTCTGCAGCTGGATCCTTCTCAGCTTCATTTATCAGTCTCTCGTCTCCGGGTTCATCTCCTTTTATTAAACTCAGCTACGAGTTTAAATGATCATTTAGTCAGTATAACGACGTTTAAAGCTTCCAGAACAGAAGCGTCTTTAAAAATGTACAAATCTTTGGTGAAAATATTATTATAGATCAGTTCAACGTGGTAAAATATAGTTTCTGTCTTCACACAAATGTAAGAATGTAAAGTGATTTTATTCCAGTTTGTCTCTACATGATGTATAAATAAAGTTGTGTTACTGTAAATAAAACATGCTCAGTGTGTCCACAGATCAATAGACAGACTCAAAGAGTTAACGTCCGTTATCACCCTCCTCTTCCTCTTCCTCTTCCTCAGCGTTGGATTTATTTGCCTTTGAAATGAAACTTTTTATCTTGGGGACTGTGAGACTCTGAGTTTCCTGTGTGTCCACTCGTCTGACATTTACAGACTCAGATATCAGTTTATCTCTCGGTGGCGTCGACCACAGAGGCTTCGAGGGCCGGACGCCTCCGGGCGACTGCCGCCGCCGCCGCCGCCACCGCCGAGCTCTGAAATCAGATGAGAGGAAACTGAAATGTCAGTTCCTGAAGTGAAGCCGCTGACGGACAGACGGACGGACGGAAAATAACAGTTCATCAACACATTAAAGAAAGAAAAGAAGAAGAAGTTTCTGTGAAGGAGAAATTTAACCTTCAGAGAAAAACATCAAACAGGAAGCAGCTTTGATTTCTTGATTAATCGATTAGTTGTTTTATAAAATGGTGAAACATGTGGATTCACTATATGATGGTCTGATGTTCCTACACTGTAAAAAAAAAAAAAAAAAATCATAAAAACCGTCAAATATCAGTAAAAAACTTTTAGTTGTTCTACAGAGATTTATTTTAAAAATACAGATAATTACTTTGGAAATTGTTTGAATTTTTTCAGTCCAACCATCGTAAAATAAAAATAAAATCTCATTTAAAACATGTTAAACAAATGAAAAAGACTGAAATACCTTAAAATGACCTCATTTAAATGAAGACTCCTGTTTTCATACAGCCGTCATGAGTTCCAGGAATGTTACTGAATATATGAAGAACGCAACTTCTTCTGGTAATTTTGAATAAATATGAATAAAAATTTAACCCAAAACATCCTCTATGCACAGAAACGTGTATCAGCTGCACACAAGTAAAGTTTATAGTTTAAATATTTATTCTGCGTTAAGAAAAGTTTAAAGTTTATATTTCAGGTGTTTCGGGTCTTTTTGTTGCTCTCAGCATTAAAGATGAAGATAAATTATGGTTGTTTTTTTAAAATGATGAAGTTTCATATTAAATTGACTGTCTTGTACATTTCTGATGTATATTTACTTAACGAGGCTGCTAACGAGTGACTCTTCACACTGAACTCTGGTGAATTAATTGATGACTTTGAACTAATTATTAAACTAAAGTTCAGTTAAATCACCTTTTTAAGGCAGCAGGAGGAACTTATGTTTCTCTGATGAACCAGTTTAACATATTAAATTATAATTCATCTCAACATCTGCAGGTCTGATTTCCATCAGACTTCCTGTGAATATTCACATTTATTCATAAACCCTGAAGGATGATTTCTAAACGTTTTAATGACATTATGATCCGTCTTCTACCGTTTATGATTAAGGATGTTTAAAGTCTGCACTTGTGGATTTGAATGTTTTATTCCGTTAACCACAATATATTTTATATATGACGACTGATCTGTTTTTATATAAAACAAACATACATGCAGTATAATAATATAATTAACTATGCTGCTCACAATTTAAACCTAAATTACTGAAAGTTTCCTCCAGACGTGTTTAACAGTTAATAAAACAGTCAGAGTGTAATTTAACCAAGAAGACTCTTATCTTTTATTAACATGTACGATACGGTCCATCCTGTACATTTCCACTCGTTTCCACGTTTCTTTACAAATAATTATAAAACTGTACAGTACAAAAACCAAATAAAAAAGTTTAAATATATTATTAAAGGTCTCACATCCGCAGTTTCTCTTCTGAACACACACAAACTTTTTAAAAACTTAATGCAGAAAGTCACATTTTTAAAAAAGAGAAGAAAACTTTTCATGCAGCAACTTGAAAACAGCCTGAGAATGTTTCCATGGAGACGAAGAAGAAGAAGAGGAGGAGGAGGAGCGATGAAGAGCAACTTTCTGAACATAAAGGAAACATTTTTTATTTTATCTTAAAGTTACTACAAAGAACTTTTATCATGATGCCTCGATATGACCTACAAGCGTTTCTGTACAGTTATTCTAAACGCTGCCGCCGGGTCGGATTCCCGCCAAATCAGACGAGACGATTCACGCCACGCAGACCGAAGAGCGCAAGTTTACATCACACGTAGCACGAGGGAGGACGAAGTCGTTACTATGACGAGGGGACGACGTTTCTCTTCGTTTGATGACGTTAAAAGTAAAGTTAGACTTGTTGTCGGCTTCTCTCGACCAGAGAGAGAGAGAGAGAGAGAGCAGCAGTGGTCAAGCGAGCTAGAGGATGAATGAAGAGAGCGAGCGGCGCCGGCGGTTACGTTCTAACTCGCAGACACCTCGGCTCAACCCTGCAGGAAGCTGCAGCCTTAAATGTGACGTCGCTGTACCGTCGTCATGTTGACGATGACGGATGACATCATCGCTGCATCCTGCAAACAGCTGTTTAAAAAAACAAAAAATTAAACTAAGTAGCGTCTTTATTTCACTCGCTTACATAACAAATACACACGCTAGCGAATATCTTTACGACATGAGGCGGTGGTGCTCATGGGAAACGCAGTCTTCATTCTGGGGAAACACTACTGCGTCTGTCCACCGGGGGGCGCCAACGTCAACACAAAGTGAAAGTTCTTCGTAGTAACTTTAAAATAAATAAATAAATGAATCCAGCTCGTTCCTCCTTCACATTAAAATGCATTTTGATGAAAACTGATGAAAACTTGAGACTGGAAAGTTATCGTTAATGAAAAATAACAAATAAAAAACAAATAAACTCCTCTAGCTGTGGGAGAGTTTTCATTTTTATGAACGGCACCGACTGGAGAATTAGCACCACTAGCTGCTCACCTCCTGATACTCACTCACAAGTGGACGGAAACAAACGTTCATTTGAATTTTCTGTCATAATTTGTGTTAAATCTGGATGTAAACTCGGCTACAGAGAATAAACCAGACGGTAAATGTGTCGTAAAAACCAAAACTAGCAGCTAAAACAGGCTAAAAAGCTCCATAACGTTAATATAAATGACTTTAAAGTGTTGGGTTTAGTTACTCTTTTACTCTGACGGACGTCGGAGCGTCTCTCTTCTATATCTTCTGCTCTGGTGAGTCACATGTTAACCTGACAGACAAACTGAGTCGGTGTCGTGATGAAGGCAAAGACGGAGGTTTGCAATAATAACTGAATTATTGCTCTTCTCTTCTTTTTCTTCCTGAAACTTAAAGAGACCTTTTTTTTTTTTATTAATCAGATACAGTTTATGTTCTAAATCACATCAGAAACCTTCTTTCTGTTTTTGCATAACAAATATATTAAAGGTTTGCTCAGGTCAGACTAGCACCCATCAAAAACAAACCTGATAAATATAAAAACACAATAAATTAAGATTAAATACACTAAATAAATGTTTTAACTGAGATAATAAATATAAAGGCACTTCCAGAGCTTTCATCCTTTTTGAAATGGTCTTCACTGATTGTTCTTCTTGTCTGCAGACTGAACAAACATCCGACTGTTTGGGAAATAAATCTTTTTTTTTTATCTGAAACTCTGTCGTCAGTCCACTCAGGAACCAGAACTTCACTTTGTTCTTTATCTTCGGTCTTTTCTCTCCGGTTTCTGTGAGTTTTCGGAGGTTTTTTCTCGGCGTGACCGCGTGAAGCCGCGAACATGAAATCCGTCTCTCGGTCCGTCATCAGACCTCCACTTCCTGCTGTCCTCCCTGCGCGGCGGCGGCCGTCGTCGCGGCGATGTCGAAGCAGGTCTCCATCATGACGCGGGACTTGCAGAGGTTGACGCAGTACTCCAGCTCCGCCGTGGCCTGAGCCAGAGCCTCCAGGTACTCCTGGGACTCCCGGTCCAGGTCCTGGTCCACGTCGACTGCAGGGAGGAACCAGACGAAGACGTTAAAAACATTTAGTTCAGTTCGAGCCTAAAAGTCTCTACAGAGATGCAACTAACCTTCAGGTTCATTATCGATTAATCTGCTAATTAATTTCTCAATTAATCATTTTGTCTATAAAATGTCAAAATTTCCCAAAGTTTGTTTTGACCAAAAATCCAAAATGCCAAAATATTTAGTTTAATATCAAATGTTTGACAAACAAAAGCATCAAATAGTCACATTTAACTGACATTCTGGCAGTTTTGCTTTCTGACGATCAATTCTTTCAACTCGACTAGACGAGACTTTGCCAAATTTTGCTCAAATAATCCTAAATTTGCAGTGTGATGATCTTTCAGGAACAAAAATAAAAACATTAAAGTAAAATTAATTTAATCTGCAGATTCATTCAGATGTCAGCTGAGCACATGACAGAATATAAAGCTCTGTGATTGGATCTTTATTACCTAAATGCACTCTGGGAGTCGTAGTAACGTCTCTCCTTCACTTTTCACGTCCACGTGTCCACTTTAGGGATGTGCAGAGAGCCCAGTATTTGTATTTGTATTTGAATAAAAGTGGAGAGAGGCTTGAAAATCCTTTTAGTTACAATAAGTGTTCATGAATAAACTACCTTATGAAGGAGGTCCCCACACCGGGTCTCCAACTGGAGTCTCCCAGATCAGAGACGACTGCGCTGACTACTGAGATAAAACTTTACTCATCACCTCGTTGCAGACAGACCTCTACCTATTTATACACCCATAACACACAGACAGCACAGTCTGTAACATGTAGAAGAACTTCAAAGGTGATTCTTGCTTTGTACTTTTCATTTATTGCCTATTTATTACAACCTAACTTTGTGGAAAGGAGAAGAGGAACAACAGGTTATGGAGAGTCTTTAGGACCACTTTGCTTGTGTCAGTAGCTCAGTTTTATCTCTGGGGAACACCCCCAACTCCAGGACTGATGTCCAAATAAGGAAATGTGCGTCATGTAGCAGGTGGATGTGACTCCCCTCGTTGAGACCTGCTGATAGACGTCACAGCGGAGCAGAGGAGAGACACTGAGATAGTGATGTAACCGACCTGCACGCTGATATTTGACATGGGGTTTTTTTTCCCCAAAAAACAAACAATTTTTAAAATATTTGTATGAAACAAATATTTGTATAAAACCCACTATTTGTACTTAGCCGAATAATGTATTTGTATGTCACATAAAATAAAAGAAGAACTGGGAACCACTGGGACGTCTTCTACACTGCAAAAAATCCCCACTATAAAAAACAAAACAAAACAAAAATATTGTGTTTAGAAACAAACAAAAAAATGATGCAGTGGGCAGCAGAGGAAAAGTAAAAGTCCTGCACTGAAGACGTGTCTGACAGTACTAGTATTAGTACTAGTACTAGTATTAGTATTATTACTAATACTAGTACTAGTACTAATACTAGTACTGTGATGAGGAGACTGTGACGTTCCTCAAATGAAAACATGAAACTAACAGAAACGTCATATTTCCATCATGTTTTCCATCATTTGAGCTTTGACTGTCCTTCTGTTAATGACGTCGTCTCGTTGTGTTTCTTCTTCTGCGACTGTTTAACGGCACCGACTGGAGAATTAGCGCCACCTGCTGTTTATCTGCTGATATTCACACAGCAGCCGTAGACGGAAACAAACATTCACTAAACTTCAAGCTACATTTGGATGAAACTCAGACGAGTCAAAATGGTCTTTGGCGTAAGAAAAAGTTACTTTTTCTTCTAAGACTATCTGACCTTCAACTGTGAAAGTTCAAGTAACTTCAGAGCGTTTTAAAAGCAGATGACTTGTGATTAGTTTTAACAGATAGATGATAGATCCTCTCTGTGATTTATGAGGCTCCAACCTGAGAATCAGTCCTTCCTCTGCTGGCTGAGGGAGAATAAACTGTTATTGATCTGTTGGACTTTCTGCCTCCAGCTGAACTCTTTCTTCTTTGGCTTTTGCACGGTCGAGCGCTTCCTGTGAAAAGGACGCGTAGCTTTTTCTTTCGAGGTGAGGCTGAGAGTTTGTCCCTCTGACAGAGAAACAATAAAAAGATGTAAATATAACGCGTCTCCCTCGGGGCTGTTTGTCTCTCGCAGTTTTCTCCAACAATCTCCTCTCCAAACACTCCGGCTCGGCTCTCGAGCGCCGCGAGCCGTTCGCTTTTGTTTTCCGGAGGATCCAGAAATAGAACCATAATGGACGAGTTCAGCAGCAGAGGACGAGGGTTTTTAAAGCGGCCCCCGGCAGCACTTAGCTGGAAACACTCACTGTTTGTCCACTCTGTGTGTTTGAGGGCGGGAGCTGCTGAATGCACTCGTTTGCCTTTTGTGCTGCGTGAGGAGAGAGACGAGGAAGCTTCTATATCTGTTCAACTGTGTTTTACACCACAGCGAGCTGGAACAAAACACTGTCACATCTCTGTACGAGTGAACCCAAAGTCAGGCTGAAGATCTGGATGACACAGTGAACACTGATCTTTATTGTGTAGAAATCAACATACTGGACTGTTTCATGCTGACAGGAAATGATTTGACTTTGGAAGTGACTCACTGTTCTCTGTTAGAAAATATCTGCTTGTTTGATAAAAAGTCAAAAGCTACAAATACCTTATTCAGCAAAGAACAAATAGTGGGTTTCGTACGAATATTTAAAAAGTTATTTGTTGGGGGTGTTCCTCAGAGATAAAGCTGAGCTACTGACACAAGCAAAGTGGTCCTAAAGAGACTCTCCATAACCTGTTGTTCCTCTTCTCCTTTCCACAAAGTTAGGTTGTAAAAAATAGGCAATAAATGAAAAGTGCAAAGCAAGAATCACCTTTGAAGTTCTTCCCTACACATTACATGCTGTGCTGTCTCTGTGTTATGGGTGTATAAATAGGTAGAGGTCTGTCTTAGTAAAGTTTTATCTCAGTAATCAGCGCAGTCGTCTCTGATTTGGGAGACTCCTTCATAAGGTAGTTTATTCATAAACACTTTTCTGAAATTAAAAGTGTCATAAAAACAAAAACAGGACTTTTAAGCCTCTTTCCACTCTCTGCTCATCTCTAGTTCATACATCCTTGGACAAATACATGTTAGGACCATTCAGGCTCTTGAACATGCAAAACTTACACAGCTTGAAACCTGAGATGATGCAGGGATAGAACAGCAGCTCTGTCTTGTCTCTTGTAGTTCCCTTTGGTACATAATTTTGCTGCCTCAACAAATACAGATACAAATACAAATACTGGGCTCTCTGCACATCCCTAAAGTGGACACGTGGACGTGAAAAGTGAAGGAGAGACGTTACTACGACTCCCAGAGTGCATTTAGGCAATAAAGATCCAATCACAGAGCTTTTATATTCTGTCATGTGCTCAGCTGACATCTGAATGAATCTGCAGATTAAATTAATTTTACTTTAATGTTTTTATTTTTGGCCCTGAAAGATCGTCACACTGCAACTTTAGGTTTATTTGGGCAAAATTTGGCAAAGATGAGAAGTTTGAAATGTTCTGAGCTGATAATGTGAACTCTTGGGGGGAGAGGTCAGGGGTCAAGAGGTTAAATCAAGTCGTTCTATCCAGAGACCCTCCACACTGAGGAGCAGCTCCAGAAAAACCCTGAACAGGAAGAAATCAGCCCTAAAACTCTTCCCCTAAAGTTAAAATCT
Organism: Thunnus thynnus; assembly: GCF_963924715.1. NCBI lineage: Eukaryota > Metazoa > Chordata > Actinopteri > Scombriformes > Scombridae > Thunnus > Thunnus thynnus. Next base: position 1,067,192 of record NC_089534.1, on the reverse strand, counting down.
GTTTTGAGGCATATTGTTGTAATATTTCCGTCCTCCTGTTGCGTTCAGGGTTTGTGAGACCTGCAGCAAACACACTGTACTCACACTCTCCGCTCCACTTGCTGGGGTCGAGCATCAGGCGGCTCTTGGCCTCCTCCAGCTCCACCTTCAGCCGGTCGTGTTTGCTCTTCAGCTCTCTGATCTGCTGCTGCCGCTTCTCCAGCATCCTCAGCCGGGCGTTAAAGTAGAGCAGACCCTGTGGACGAAACAATCAAACCCCGAACACAGAGTCAAATCCACCTGAAGCCTGCTGGTATTTCCCCGCCGCTGAGAGTCGTGGAGCGTCTCTGATGTGAGGATGAACCCTGCAGAGCGGCCGGTGGGGGGAGGAGGAGGAGGAGGAGGGAGGAGGAAGGATCGGGGGGGATTATGAGGGGCTGCTAACCTGCTCTGAGACTTCAATCTGTGTCCACTGCTGGATTTAATTAGGGGCTGCAGATAAAATTAGCATGGGCGCTAATCTGCAGGCTGTAGACTTAATCTGCAGGACGAACGGCGAGAAGAGGATTAAGGACAGCTGAGGACGTCGGGAACAGGTGACAGAGACGTGGATCAGTCTCTGCTTCAAATACAGGTGTTTTAAAGGAATATTACACCATATTTCAACCTGATCTGGTGTATTTACAACAAAACTCAGAGACAAACGTCTGAACTGAGGCTGTAGACGTACATCAGGCTGAAATAAAACTTTTCTTTAAGAGTCTGGACAGAATCAAGGATGCAACGCTGCAGTGGTTACAAACTTTAACATGTTTATTAAAGTGTTTACAGGATTTAAAACTACACTGCAGTTTATGAAAGGTGCAGAACTCCTCATCTGGGTCAAACACACGTTACAACAACAGATGTCCTGATCAGAAACTTTTATTTACTTAAATGTTGATTAAATATTTATTTATTTATTTATTTAATATGTATCTGACAAACTGAAATAGATCTGACACACCTTCATTTTTAGAAAACTACTTGATCCAAACACTGAATCTTAATTTATTGATCTAAAGTTCAAACTGACGTTTTGGCGTGATCCTCTAGGTGAAGACGTCTCACTCTGTCAGAGTTGTTGGGACTACAGGAACACTCTGATTGTACAGTATTGATACAGAGTGGAGCGTCTTATCTCACAGATGATCTTTGGTCGAGTCACAGACACACAAACCGACAACAGACGAGTTTCATTTTGTCATCGAGTGACTCACAGAGTGACGGTTAATTACTGGCAGCTGATACGAACTCGTTTGTCATTTGAACCGAAGCTGAAAGTGACGACATGAGAAGCTGCTGACTGAAGCTTTGCTATCAGAGACGCCCACTAACAGTCGGCCAAGTTTTCATTGGTCGGTTAGTCGCAGGGAGAAAAAAAAAAAAACCCCAATCAAATTTAATTTAATTTGAAACAACAGATACAGGAAGTGGTGACACGTGGCGACACCTGGCCGAGGCAACCAACGGTGTAATTTCATCACTCAGTCAGTGAGTTTGTCTGCTGTGATAACAGAAGCGCAGATTCCTCTGGAAATATGTCAACTTCCTGCTGGGAAACCTCCTAAAATGAGAAATGGGAGGATTTAAGAGGCCTGACTGAGCCCCGGGACTGAAAAAGGAAACTCAACCCGCTCGCTGTCGTTAACGGGTGGCTCACTTTCTGTGTGCACTTTTAAAATTTATATGTTAAAGGATCATTATTACGGCTTTGTATTTCTCTGGAACTCAAACCATCTTCTGATGCTCCAAATATATTTATTTAAATATTAAATTAATATCATAAAATGCAACGATGAGTCGACGAGGAAAACCTTCGGTCGTTGGCAGTGCTGGTTTCTACACTCAGCTTTCATAATAATTACTTAGTGAATCAGTGTATTTTTCTTTAAAATCATCTTCTAAAAACTGCTGTTTGATTTCTCATTTTGGTTGAATTGTAGAGAAATGTGACAAAAAAGTTACAACCACAGACAGTTCAACACCTTAATGGAGACACAGCAGGGTGCAGACACTGACTCTCTGTTATTAGTGGATAATAATAAGAAATGTCTGAAATGTCCAACATGTGTCTAGAACCAGCTGTGGTCCATATAAGATGTTCTGACTTCTACTCCAACTTCCACTCAACTGTGTGGTTCCAAAAAGAAGGGTTAACCAGGGGCAGTATTTGAGCATTTTGAGCATTTTGTTGCTCTACTTGAGGTGATGATGTCTGTTTGTTTGGTCCTGAGCAAAATATCAAATGTCAACAACTTCCAGCCAGTAAATCCTGTTTGTCTGTTGTTTCCAATCAGACGGGATTTATTGAAAGATGTTCATATTTTAGGGAAAAAAGTAGATTTTTATTGAAACTAACTGAAGTTTGCTTCCTCAGACTGAGCAGAGAAACATCTTAATAAGATTTTAAGACTCATAACAGACTAAGATGATTTTAACAATATAACTCACCTTTTCAACATCATGGAAGGACTGCTGGGAAGAAACAGAAAGAGAGAAAATGAAGGTTTATCTGTAACTCTGTGTCTCAAAAGACAAATTGCAGATCATCTCCTCTCTAATTGAAAATAAATCACAGCTCCTTCCAGCTGAATGAATGTCTTTCTTTCCCTCGACGCTCCGCTCACCGCTCGGCTGCTGAAGGTTAACGAGCCGTTAACACAGAGAGGCGACGGCTGTGAAGACCAACCAGCCGGGGAAAACCTTCATCCATCCTCCTCCTCCTCCCCCTCCCCCTGCTGTCACTCACATCTAAACCAATTAACATGAAACTGTAACTGACTCGGTGATAAACTCAGTTCCTGATAATCTGACCTCAGGCTGGACTGAAGAGAGGATGACTATTATCCAGGTTTATCATTTCTGCCTCAGAATCTGAATGATAATAATGCAGTTTAGTCACAAGGTGAATAGAGACACACTGATTTAGTTCTGACTGTTTCACTGATTAAACTGCACAAAACCTCCTAATCAAGATTTTTGCCTCTAATTTTAATTTTTAAAGTCTTATTTTTCACAGGAAGTGTCAAAATCTGCCGGTCTATCAGGAATATTCAAACCTGTTTCTGAGGAAAATCGACTTGTTTCAAGTATTTTGTCAAATATTTGATCTTGCAGCCGTCTGTCTTCTCGTCTCAGGATACAGACTATTGTTTCTACAAAATTACTGGAAAATCTGGTTTCTACTGAAAACATGTTGAAATATTCGTATTGCAACAGCAGACTTATTTAATCTTATTTTCAGAAATAAGGCATTTATTGGCAGATATTACATGAACAGAAACAGATCTGAAAATAAGCATTAACACAAAGATATTAGACCCTGATGGGGAAATTGTTAAGTCCACATCAACCTGTAAGTATTAAAAATGTATTCTGCGTCTGGTAATGTCCGACCACTCTTACTCATACCGATCTTACTCATTAGGCTTTACTTAAGGTGGGTGATGTGTAGACGAGTTTCTCCTTTGCTCCCATCATCTTTCAACATTTCAATCAAATCAAAATACTTGCACAGTTCATTTGTTAATAGTTTACAAAAAGCTGCTGTCAGAACAGACTCCATATGATATCAAATATCACTATATGCTGACGATACTCTGATACTATATATACATATATATATATATATAGATAGATAGATAGACAGATAGATAGCTCTGATCACTGGGATCACCAATTCTGAGAATGATATCAAATAACAGAGAACGCTGAGAAACACCATCAAATTAAAACTTTTTTCAGATTTTGTTTGTTTTTTGTTTTGTTTTACTGGGATGATGCCCATTAATCATCATCATCATCATAATCATCATCATCCTCATCATCAGCCTTTAACAGATAAAAAAGTTCAGTCCAAGAATTTATGATAAAAACAAAAACATTTTGCCTTAACTTTCACATTTTCCCTGAGTTTGTGGAATTGCTCCAAATACTACAATACCCATGAGCCTCAGCAGCCATTTATATGGACACTTCAACCAGAGCAGTGATGTCACAGACGAGACCACAGCAGAGCTGCTAAATTGATCCAAAATTGATCCAAATTGAAGCTGAATTGATTGTAACTCAACCTCTAACTGGACTGTTTGTCGGGTCTGTCTCCATAATGGCCGAATGTAGAAGATTATTGTAACAGAGAATTATTCTTAAAGTAGTGCATGTGTAATTGTTCGTGTAATTGTTTGTGTTATTGGTTTGTCTAACTTTGTTTATGTTTAATTTTCTGTAATTATGATTTGTGATCTTGCTTTTGTATTTAAATAATGACAACAACTGTCAGCGAGTTGACAATGATGCACCTGCAGGTATTTAACCTCCTGAACAGGAAGCTGAGCAGACGGAGCCGGTCTCACCTCTGACCCCGTCACCACCTCCCTCCTCCTCTGCAGGCGCTCCACGTCGTCGATCTCGTACACCTTTATCTCGAAGGGCTCCTTCAAGGTGCCGCCCAGCGGGGGCACGTCCACCCACTGACCCCCCACCTTCCTGCCCAGAGAGGAGGTGTCCGGCAGGGGAGCCGGGATCAGACGCCGCCGCAGGAAACCTGAAGCAACAGGAAGTAGAATTCATAAAAAATACCCAACAGCAGACAGTGATTAATTTCTCTCTCTGACATAACGCCACCTACAGTCTGATGAAGGTTATTGATCTCACATCGACAACCAACACAGCTCATTACTTTTAATTAGCTTCATCTTCTCAGTCAGTTTAACAGTTTGTGCTGCTGATTTTAAAACCATCATCTTATCTTATCTTTTGAATGTCCAGTTAATCAATTTTTCTTTTCTTTTTTTATTGTCTTTTTTTAATTGACCATTTATTTATTTACTTATTGTTTTTGGAAGGTATTCAGTGTATATTACTCGCTGGTATTAGTGGTAAATCTATTAGTGTAAATGTTGTGTTTAGCTACATATTTTCTTAATTTATCTGTTTCATGGTGTTTATTCATAAACTTTTTCTTTATTACTATTCATAACGTGATTATTGATTCTTATTTTTGTATTATTATATTATTATCTGTTTCATAGTATTTATCAATACTTATTTTATTTATTGTTATTGGTGACATAGTGTTTATTCAGCTTATCTTTTCTAGTGACTTAATGTTAATTTATTGATAACAGGTGTAACGAGGAGCTCGGCTGTTGATACGTGTTGATCTTGTTTTTATCATGTAGAGACTTTTGTAACTTTTGTACCTTTGATGAAGCCTTGATGTGCTTTTTTTAAATTCATTCCCCTTTCCTCTGATTGCTTATCTGCATGAAAAGCACCTGTTTTGCGTCACGTCGTCTGATCCGAGAGGCGCCCTCCTCATTTGTCTTTCATTGATTATTTTTAATGACTTCGTTCACACTCGCTGCCAGATTAGCTGGCGTACTAATTAATTTCATGATGATCATAACTACAAAGATTAAAAGCAACAGTGTGCACCGCAAACAAAAAGCCACGACTGATTATTAAAAACATTCTGCACAAATGTGTCTCTTAGAAAATAGTGACATATTGAGGAGGAGTGTGCGTGGGTGTGTATGCTGTGGAGTGGTGTGTAGTGGATGAGGAGGCGGGGTGGGGGGTGGGGTGTGTGTGTGTGTGGGGGGGGGTGGTGGGAGGGGGGTGATAATTGGAGTTGGATATGTACACCGGGCATTGCTGTGGCTTCATGAAATATTCATGAGGCAGAAACGAGCCAAGATCCTCAGACTGATGGCAGCCAGATCACATGAGAGCTGATTCCATATGCATCAGGCTGCCTGACCTGCTGCGAGCCGGCCGCATGCATCACAATCAGCTGCGCGGAAGCTAACGCGCAGAGGCAGAATACACCGCCGCATCGTCCCAGATAACGTGCACGGATGTAGATTTAACGATAATGCCGAGCGGAGAGATAAACTCATGCGGTGCCTTTGATAGATGCTCCCAAAGCAGTAATACTCTCCTATGTGCTCAGCATTCATGAAAACATTGTACTGAACAGTCACCGTCACACACTCCGACGGATAAAAAGCACATTTTGGAGAAAAGCCATGAATATGTTAATTCTGTCTCGTAGCCTCCAGGAGAGACAGGTTTTATGGCTCTTTCACTTTCTGAATCAACACGTCGGAAATAGCTGTTGAATGTCAAATAAAAGTAAACTTTTGTCATTTACTTCACTGATATAAAACCTCATTTCAATAAATAGTTGGATAAGATAAGAAAATGTAATACAGCCTTTCCTTTTGAGGATTCACTGTCACAGTCTGCCGCTGCTGCTTTTTGTTTATTCATGATTTATGACTTTAAATGCCCAGAAAATCAAAACTTTAAATCAAATAAAGAAAAATTATGCTGATATGTTGCTGCGACAAAGTCAGTCTCAGTAGATCTACAATTAACCGAAGTACAATTATGTTCTGACTCAACAGCAGCAGTGAAAGGATGGTGATCAATCACAGTAAGAGCAGATAATTCAACCACTGACTGTCCAAATTACAAAGAAATGTGCTGATCTGTAGTTATTCATGGTTCCTGAAGTTTGAGTCCTAATGAGATTCTCTGAACTTTTCTCCAGTGACACCATCAAGCCAAACTGTGCACATGAACATAAATCTATAGTGCAGATCATCATGAAATGTGCTGATCTCATTCCCCAATAAATGAACCCATTAGATTTTCCTCTAGTGCCCCTTTCAGGACAAACGTTACATCTTTAGTTCACTACTGGTAAAACTCTAAAGGAAATTTCAAATCTCTACTGTGTTGTTCTGGCCTGAATCAGTGGATGAGTTGGTAAAAACCAAGCAAACCAAAATGCATCAGTAAAAGCCAGATGAGAACGTTCTCTCCTCTCATTGGTCAGGTGTGTCTGGGAAGAAGATCCTGAAGATGCTCTTATCTGCTCAAACATCAAGTCCAAGTCAGACCTCGATTCATCCTCCAGCTAGCTGCTAGCAGCTGTTAGCAGATGGAGGTCGGAGCACGTTCCCACCGTTAACGAGCCACTTCCTGTAAAGTGTTCCTGTTCCTGGTTGTTTTGGTCCACGTATGATTGCTGTGCTCACATCTGCACAAATGAATCGCACCAAGGAGGAAAACCATTCAACCAGACTGAACTACACAGGTCTGAAAATGCTCTAATAATTGATAAATCATTGATATGTTGTTTGTTGAGTCATGAACACTTTCACCCTGTGTAACGCTGCAGGATGTAATAAAACATGAAAAGTGGGAGTTTCATCGGTCATTGTTGTTCAGTTACATCAACTTTGATTTATGATTTATGGTTTGAGAATAAAACACCAAATTGGTCTGAATATTAGACGAGCCCTCATTTTCATACCTGCCAACACTCCCAATTTTCATTTGAGTCTCCCTATTTTTAAACCTTTCTCCCACTGTGCCCCTGATTGGTAATTACTCCTGTTAATCTCCTGATTTCATAGTGATACAAATCAAATGGGTGTTTCTCAGTTTCTGTGTGGGATTACGTGTCGTGGTGCCTTAACCAGCTCGCTGTGGTTGTGTAAAACATACCGGCGGTGGATGGGACACTGCGGGCAAAGCAGTTGAAAATATCACTTTTCTACATGTTTCTGCTTGTTGAACCGGTGGTTTGATTAAGTCTTTATTGACTTTTTACTCTCTACGGTTTTGTTGCACTCACAGTAATTGGAGTGTAGCTGTCATCAACTTGAGTAAAACGTATGTATGCATTTTCAAACACTGGCTTTTTGGAAAAAAAACTTTTTGAACTTGTTTTCATGAATTTCTTTCCTCTGTGGGACATTAACACGTTACACTCCTGCAGTTAAAACTGAGCTAACCAAACACTGTGGTGCTGACTGACTAGCCTAGCAACATTAATGCTACAAACAACCCAGAATGCAACACTCTGTGTAGCAGCTGCTGTTACACCAGAACATTTCAGTACTTTTTCTATCTTTGCATCTTTGACTCACCATTTCCTCTCTTCTTGGGCGATTTGGAAACTCTGCTCCTATTGGACGACGACACTCCGCTCTCGCTCATGGAGTCATGTGCTGACGAGGTGCTGCCGGTAGTCTCGCTGTCTCGGATCATGCTTTCATAGCCACTGCTTCCCCCGCTGTGGTAAAACAGGGCGGTGCGGCCCATGGCAGGGGGCAGCTCCCCGCTGAGGATACTACTGTTGTCACTGCCGTGCCCGCTGCTGTAGCGCTGCGGCCTGCGGGGGGCGGTAATCTTGCTGTAAGGGGATGGTATCGGTGTGTTGATTAGCGACCTGCTGACACCACTGGTCCCGCTGTCAGTACTGTCATTTCCTGACAGCCCCCTGCTGAGCTGCTTCCTTTGACTTCCAGCAGCTAGCTCGCTAACCCGGCTGTTCGCTGCCCGGCTGATGGCCTGCTTTGTTCCCATGATAGTGCCTCTTCCTGACTTGACTCCTGTGGCGGGGCGAGCAGGGGATTTACCAGTTGTAAGTAGGCCAGTGTTGCGTCCAGCTGCATTATCAGGAGGTTTTAGAGAGGAGCTCAGGCTCTTGGAACTGCTGGTAGACAGCGTTCGAACCTTTGACCCGCCAGAAACTGCAGCTCGCGAGCTGCTGCCGCCTTTTACCTGCAGCAGTTTGGATGTAGTTGCAAAGACACCAGGAGAAACTTGGGAAGAAGAAGCAGGTGTTGAGGTGGAGGCTGGAACTCCAAGTTTTGGCACTGACCTGTTGGATCTGTTGTTACCTCCCAAGCTAGCACCGCTGTTCTCCTGGGACAGGACAGGCTTGGACCCGACAGAAGTTTGGCTGTCACATCTCTCCAGAGACATCAGACTCCCGTAGAACCTAGAGGAGTCTGTTTTGGCCCCTCGTGTCTTTAGACTCGAGGACGTCCTGGCAGAGCCATGGTCAGTTTTTAAACTAGATGTCTTGTGGCTGAATGAATCTGCGCGGAGCCTGTTGAATTCTTCCTCTGAGGTTGATGTTTTTGGGGATGAAGACTTTCCAGTGTCACTGCTTGTTTTTAAGGCACTTGGAAATAGCGCAGTCCTTGTCTTTTGTTCTTGGCTTGACTGTTTGGCAGGTGGAGCAGGAGGAGAGATGCTTCCAGATCCAGACTTGGAGATCATGCTACTCTTCTGCCCATTTGACTTTTTTCCCAAGGATGAAAACCTCAGGGTACCTGTCGCTGAGGTGGCTTCATGACTCCATTTCGATTCGGAGCTCTGGGGAATGGAAACAGTTCCCAGAGTCGTAGCCCCACGTGTGAGTCGTGGAAGCTTGATAAGAGTATCTCCTCTTCTGCTGCTGGACTTCTCACAGCCGTCAACCACCCTCTGAGCTGAAGATGACACTTGTGCCTTTGGTGGCCGCGGTACACTGTTACTGTTCCCTCCAGGCCTCTTGGAGGAAATGTTTACACCACTTCTTGGTGGTTTACCTGTAGAGAGAAACTCGACCTCTCTGGGATCAAAGTGACTGCTTCCCTGAAGCAAAAAGTCATCATGTCTGCCTTCCTGTCTGCTGCAACCCACAGCTGCAGATGAGGTAGGCTTGGTTTTCCTGGGAAGACTGGAATGGGTGGCGTGATGGGGAATGTGGGCTGACACTGAAGTGTTCAGAGTATTGGCTCTCAGCTTGGAGCCTTTTGGTGAGGCTTTGGTTGATTCAGGGAAGGGAGGGCACTTGGTAAAAGATGGTTTGTTTGGGGTAGCAGGGTCACTGTCCAGCTCTGAGAAACAGACACCGCTGTCATTCAGGGAGCTCTTGACACGTTGCTGCAGAAACGGCTCTCGATGAAATACACTTGGCGACGTCAGTGTCGATGTATTCTCTGATGCCATGTTTTTGTCCCTCAAGTAAAATCTGCCAGTTGAACGAGTGCTTTCACTTTCAGCTGACTCCACACTCACTTCACTTGACCATGAGCTAACAGTTGGGTGCTTGTTGCCATGTTGGGAAAACAACATTTCTTGGCAGCTGGCACCAACATCAGCACCGGATCCTTCGGCTCCATGTTGAGATGTGTAAGCATCATACTCATCGTTAATACTGCTGATGATGCTGACGGGGCGAGAGCCAGAAGCTAAAGCCTGCAGAGAGCAGTCGCTGTTGAAGCTGAGGATGTTGGAGGGTCGGCCGTTGTCTGGGATGAGGCCATGAGGAAGCTCCTCCACCACAGTGAACACAAGCTCGTCCTCCCCATTCAGCTCCACAGGCTGCTGCAGTGTGATGGTAGTTCTGAGGAAATCCCTGTCGAGGCATCTTCCTAACAGCGCCGTCCGGAGATTGTTGTCCTCCACAGGGCATCTGCTAGGGGACCCTGGCGGTTGCCCTTGCCTTTGTGCTTGTTGACTCATACCGACTGGGGGAGTCCTACGGATGACTTCCCCAGGCTGAGCTGCTGCCCTGTATGTCCTGGGTAAGGACGGTGAGGCAGACGGCTTGGGTACACCCCCTTTGAGGTAGACCTTCTCCCGCACCACAGGCTCTGAGTCCTGAGAAAAAGGCTTTACCACACATGGCTGAACGAGGGCGGCTGCAAGTTTCTCCCCATCTGCACTTGTCCGTTTGGAGGTGTCCATGCCACTGGCTGAGGGGAACTTGGATAGCTCCTGATGAGATTTATTTGTGCTTTCTGAGAACCTCTGGGAGGAGTTCTTATCAGGTTTGGGTGGAGATGTTGCCTCTGTGGGTTTAGTAGCTCCACTGGGAGTCCTGACAGCCGCTGCTTGTGCTGCTTTACCCTCTGTGCCGAACGTGGCCGGGCCCTCGCTGCCGTCGATGCAGTCGAGTCTCTCCTGCAGCTCTGCAAACGTGTTGCACTTAAAATGATCGCCATCGGACCTGGGCGCATCTTTGACCCGCTTTTTGTTCAGGGAGGGGATGATGGGAATGAAGGAAGGAGGCCCCTCGTTGTCGCTCAGCTCTCGGTCTGAGATGGCCGTCCCTCCAGGCCCGATGTAGATGACGGTGTCGCAGGAGTGTTCGCTGCTGGACGAGTAGTCGGGATCACTGGAGAGCAGCAGGGGTGTGTCTGGGTCGAGGGCCACCGTCCGAGGGTGGAAGGGTCGAAGGTGTGGGGGTCGACGGGTCGGGCCCTCCTCGCAGGAACTCTCCCCTCCAGATGAGCTGGAGGCGTACTGCTGATGGGAGAGAAACGACACACGATTAACATACTGAAGAGACGCAGCGATCAATCTGAAGACAAATCCATTTCTGCAGCCTCCTGGAGCGACACAGTGCGAGGTTTAAAGCGCTCACGGCGGGCTGTATAAAGTTAATTTCAATGAGATGTAGGAGCTTGTAACTCGTGTTTCCATATGACTTTTTCAATCTATAAAATATAAAAACAGACTGTCAATCTGCCAAATGAAAGTGAAAGACGATCTCATCTCACCACAGAGGCTACCGTCCCCCGAAGGAGCACTGATATTGATTATATGTCGTATCATGGTAGAATAACCTCGCTGAATTACGACTGTGTGGCTTCCTGACATGATCGCCCAGTTTTACATTATAGATTTAAATGTTTTACTGTCACTAGTCTCAGGACATCAGTTAAAACCTTTATGACTCCCGTAGAATGAAAAAGGTCTATATGGTTCAATATTTAATTAATAACATTTAGAAGTACTAATATTCCCTTTATATTTGTCCTTAAGTAGCTTAGACATAATAAAATAAATTCAACACTGTAAAAAATCACCTATATTTTTATCAGCTTGTTCAAGAGAAAACAAATCCAACCAAAGGCATCATTTTCTAAAACATTTCTGCTCCATTGCATCAAATGTCCCCATAATTCAGCCAGACATCCTGTATCTGGTGTCTCATCACTACCAACATCTCATAAAAATGTAAAGTTCTTCATTTCAAGAAAAGGACATCACATCACACTGAGTCCCATTGTTTGGCCTTTTTTTTTTACCCATATTTTATATTTATACAATACAAAAACTCAAAAACACAAAACAAAAACAGTCTAATTCAGTTTTCTTTCAAATAATTTCCATGTGTAAATATTTTGGGTTTTGCTTCCTCAATACAGCATCATATGATATTTATGAAAAAATTATTCCCATTTTAAAGTTTTATGTGTTTTAATGTGCAGACAGTAAGGATGGACAACTGAACTCAAACAGGAACCTTTACAGCATCAAAAATATATTCAAGTTTAATGTTGTTGGGACTTAATTATCATAAAACTAATCTGGGACTTTAAATGAGGAACATTAAAAGTGTCTTATTGGGATTTATTGGTAAATAAATCACCAAACCGACTCAGTTCAGCTGATAAATATAATCTGTGAACAATAATCTGGAGACTACGAAGCGAAGCACCTTGGACTTCTTCTTCCTCATGCGGTGGATGCGGGAGGCCAGCTGCACCGTGGTCAGCGTCTCCATGTAGTTGGCCGGGGAGTCGGAGATGTGGGCGATCATGGTGGTTCGACAGTTGATGTTGCCCAGAGATTCACTGAGGAGCATGGTGAGCTTACTGTCCCTGAATAATACATCAAGAAACCCCTCGTTAAAAAAAAAAAAGACGCACCACAGGCCCGAGAAACTCCCCCGTAGGATCCCAGAAACCATTCATTACACCACGCAACAGTCGGGCACAGACGGGCAAAAAGGAATAAAAAGATCTATCATTTCACATTAATGAAGCCCGACTTTGAACTACTCACCACGTGTGATCTGTAGTCAGAATTGAGTGAAATGTCCATGAAACCCTTACTCTGGAAAGATCTGGAGAACAGCTTTAATGATAACATACCGAATTTAAATACTACAATCTCAGCTTTTTCTTTTTTAACCAAGATCCAACCTCTTCCTGATCCAAGTATTATTAATAAAAAATCCACATTTTGATACTTTTGGTTCATACAAACATGACAACAACTTCCACTGATTTGGAAGGAAGGATATGTATTTTAAATGAAGTGTCCTGTATTATCAACTGTCCTGTTCTTCAATGTAAAACCAAAGTTCTCTGGGAAACACAAGACCAGTCAAAGGTTTGGACTCACTTATTCAAGTGACTGGAACTGTACTTCCATTAAAGTGTTGCATGTTGCAGTCACTGTTGTTTGGTTTATATCTCTTGTTTTGTTGCTCTGGAAATTTTTACATGTCGTTTTGTAAAAACTGCCCATTCCTACTGCATAATATTTGTATTCTGGTCTTATTTTTATCCCGTTTCTTTGGGAGTTTTTCTTTAATCTAATCGAGGGTTTAAGCACAGAGGACGCTGTATTGCTCTACAGATTGTAAAGCCTCCTGAGGCTAATTTGTGATCTGTGATATTGGGCTATATAAATAAAAAATTACATGACTTGAACTGACTGTTAACTCAGTTTCAAGGAAGCTACTGCATCTCGGCGTTATAGGAGAGAACAGGTGGATGGAAACGTACCAACAGCTTCAAACCCAGAACGAGACAGAACAGCGGAGTCCAACAAAATACCAAAAATACAGCCCTGAATATGAAGTTAGAGCTCGTTTGCATCACAAACACCCAGAGAGCTGAATATACATGTCAATTAGCATTACAAAGTGATTTATTCATCAGTCTAATCAACCGTTTGGGACGACTGAAAACACATTAAAAATACATTAAATTCAGACGTCATCCTCTCGCTCTTCTTCTTCTCTCGCAGGGATCTTTTGTCCCATCTGTTGTTTGGGGGAACCGTGACCTTTGACCTTCATTAACACGTGCCCAGAGTGGTGTGAGCGCGTACCTGTATGGGACGTGCTTGGCGCCGTTGGCGAGGGCGAGGATGACGTTTCCCAGCGCGGACAGAGACAGACACTGACCACCGCCTCCCTCTCTGGTCCTGCTGATGTTCATCTCACAGCTCCCCAAATCCAGGAGGTGGAGACGACTCCGACCGGACACTGACAGACGGAGAGACGACAAACAATACATCATGCTTATCTGCTCATTAGTGCTCAGACGGTCAGCTGCTTAAATAGCCGGTCGATTCATTGATTGGTTTATAGATAGAAAAAGTAAACAATGGCTATTTTAATTGATTTGGTGCTGAAAGTCGTTTATCAAGTAGCGAACAGCTACTGTGCTTCTGCTTCTTCTCTTTATGAGATGAATAAAGTCTAATCTTGTACATACAGTATATGAAATATCTGCTGCGAGTTATTTATCTTCGCCTTCTTTAAATATGAAAAGAGGTCTGTGTACTCTGAGCTGCAGCTGAGACTTCACGCTCAAATCCCATCCAGTGATTCTGCTCGGTGGATTAACTGATTGTGTGAGTAAACAGGGTCAGAACTGAATAATATAACAAATAATACCAGCCTGGTCCAAAGCTTTCACAGGACATCACAGTCAGCAGAGACGAGGACCACAGTGCTGTTTAAAAAGTTATAAAAACCTTTATACAGTGACTCGTCTGTGACCTTATTTTGAAATCCCCAAAATTAAGCCCCGAGTCAAGACAAGTGATTCTGGAGTAAAGACAAAAAAGTCCAAAGACCTACTGTAGGTAAAGAATGGACCACCTGAAAAGACCTTTTCAGGTGGGACAAAGTTGGGACAAAGACAATTATTTTGAAAGTCCAAGATAACTCCCAAGTCGAGAAAAAAAAAAAGTCCCAATTTATGTCCCGAGTCCTGACAGATAAAGATCAGTCTGAGTCTGATATCTGCTCATTTAAACTGCCTTTTCATTCCATTAAGTCAGAGAAATGATGGTGGTTACAATCAACCGCCCACATCAGCAAGATTTAGAAACTGCTGAGTGCGGCTGAGTGTTCACTTTTATACCCGCCGGTCTGTAAACACTGCAGGACACAGAACCTTCAGGCCTCATTAGCCATGCAGATGTATTCCAGCCGTGGACGCAGCAGCAATGAAACACTAATAACTGTGGAAATGTGTCTGCTGCGACAGGCAGACGTGGGCAGAGACGGCGTTCACGTAGACGTTCTGCTTGTTAATGTTCTTGTCGAGCACGTCTGCAGCTTCCAGTGAAGCTAATTAGCAGCTATGTGTTTGGAAATGAATAGCAGAGGGGAAAAAAAGGGGAGCTAATCGCTAACGGAGCTGTCAGGTTTCACAGCTCCATGATTGCTAACAGTCAGTTTTATTCTCGTCAGGCGGGTCGGTGTCGACAACCTGCTGTTTCTTCATTAGGTGTTGTTGAACTGATGTTGACAGGTCTGTGGTTGTAACCTGGAGACGTTTGTGGAAGATCACCAGACTCAAATCAACCCTTCTCTCTCAGCTCCAAACCTACTGGTTCTTATTGAAGATCAAACACCTCAAATATATAGTTTCATTTTCAAACTGCAGGTTTACTGGAGTCAAAGCAGCCGACACAACTCGGAAACAAAGACTCACCAACCGGGTCCACTGGGAAGCTACGAAAAGTTTTAAAAAGTCTCAGTGATTTCCTAAAACAACTGGTTTTTATCAAACAAACAGGAGGAAATGTTGCGTTTGTTGGGGACTATTTTCAGCAGCGGATGAATCCACATTTGGTGCTCTGGTGGTGATGACGTGTGAGTGTGATGGAGTCAAAATAAACCAGTGTTCATGGTGATGAAGGAACATGTCACCCAGTCCAGCAGTGCAGCTCATGTATACATTATTATTATTATTATTATTATTATTATTATTATTATTTTACTTTTTTTAATATAGAATATCTTTGATGCTTTAAAACTATCAGGCATTTTACAAACAGCAGTTAATGTTAGTCAGTAAAATGCATTTTGTTCACAGATTTTAAACCAACACAAACAAAGAAACTGAATACGAATAAAACAGTTTCAGCTTGACGGTGCTGGATTTAATATCTAAGACATTATTGAATATGTTTCCATGTTGCTTCGTCTGTTTTTATTGACAGTAAGAATAACAGAATATCATCAGATGTATACTGGGTGCTCACGCTGAGCTCAAGTCGACTCAACTGAAGTGCAGCTGAGTCAGTTTACTCTCTGTGGGTCAGAACCGGCTCACATGTGGTTCTCTGCTGCCGCGATCGACCCGACTCAGCAGGACGCTTGGAAAATATCTGCTGGTGTCACGTCATGGATCTCAGCGATGAAACTGGTGAGTAAAATGTCAAAACTGACAAAACAAAACCCCCAAAATCACAATATTTAGTGATGTAAATAACGTCTGATCATTGTTATAACACTGACTTGCCGCCTTGTTGCTCTTGTCCAGTCTGTCCTGGTTGAGGTGCAGAGTGAACAGGAAGTGCGAGTTCTTCCGGGCCTCCTGGTCGCTCGGCGTTCGGCTGCTCCTCCTCGCTGCCAACGCGGCATCCAGGAAGAAGGCGGCTCGCTCGGCGCTGGTCGCCCGCAGCTCCGTCTGGTTCTGAAGCTGATGGAGAGAGAAAGATAACGAGAAAACAGGAAGAGCAGAAAGAACAGAGAAGAAAAACAAGATATAAATCATAAAATACAAGATAGAAGAGAAAAAAAACACTTCTGCTGATATTTAAACTGGTTTTCTTCAGTTTTCTTACAGAATCTCTGCTGGAATAAAGCAGAAGAAACATTATTCTGCAGGTGAGATTATGAAGATGTCTCATCTAGAGAAAAAAATTACATGACTAACCAGTTTCTGAGAGATAAAATAAGACAGAATGAGGTTTGATAAAGATGAAAAAGGATGTCTGTGTGAAGGAAAAGCAAAGTGTGGAGAAAGAAAGAGAAAGAAAATTAAAGTGAGGAGATAAAAAGTGGCAGACGGAACGAGCCGGGGGGAGATAAAGCAGACTGAATAAGGAGAAGAAGGAGGAAGGTCAGGACTAATTGGACGGTTGTGGACAGCGATGAAGTCTCCGGGGGTGAAGACGAGGTCAGAGAGGAGCGGTGAGGAGGAGACGATGAAGAGAGGAAGGAAACTCGTCAAGGTGACCCGATGATGTCATCTGCCCCGAAAAATGCAGACAGAATATTCAAACGTCCCGCTTTAATTTCATTTAATCCCTGTCTGGATACAAGTCATAAAAACTAAACCGACGATTTTTAGAGCTTCAAGGTAAACTCTGATTTTATTCCAGTGTTCATAAATCCCTAAATTATCTTTAATTATCTCTCTAAACATCCTGATGTGATATTTTGAAATCCATCCAACAGAGGATGTTTTAGATGACGTGTGACCCCGGGATTCCGTCTTCACTGCGGGGAAGCCTTCCGCCGTTTAAAGTCAGTTGCACTCCTACTACAGTAATTACAGCAGCCTAGTCAAAGCTGATAAAGACCCTTAAGGCTACCGTAATTACTGCAGTAGCAGAGCAACTAAACTGCCCAATTTTGTTAACTTGCTCAACTTTCGTCGATTTGGTCATTTTCCTTGATCTTCTACTGTGGTTAATTAGGCTACGTAGTTAAATGGTTTCTTTATTAATCTGTTTTAATTGCGTTTATTGTTGATATACGACCAGGAGTCTGCATGGGGTGTTTTATTTTGAAAATCGACCGGATGCTCAATGCTGTTTCTGTGTCTGACTTCCTGCCCGGCTCGATCTGCTCTGTGCTGCTCGACGCAGCTTCCTATCTTTAGCGCAGCAGAGCGGAGAGCCGCTTCTGGGACGCTTCTGAAACGTGCCGCAGGAAGTCGGAGAGGACATCTTCTCCTCGGCCTACCTGGGAGCCACAGACGGGGTCTTCTCGCAGGGACACGGCGGGGCCCGGGGCCTCCTGATGGCCCCCCGCCGAGGAGGAGGAGGAGAGTTCAGCCAGGAGGTCGGTCAGCGTCTCCTCCCGGCCGGAGATCTCTACTGCCGACACTCTGACGGAGAATCGAGCTCCGGCCTTCTCCCTCCGCTCCTCGATCACCTTAAACAGCCAGGAGATGGCGGTCGGAGCCACGCCCAGACTCTGGGTGGAGCAGTCTCGGCCAATCATGGTGTATGTCTTACCTGGAGAGGGCGGAGTCAAGGCAGCGGTAGTGTGACTTGTCAGAAAAACACAAAATAAACACAACATTGATGAATGTGGTGTGAGTTGCTAGGTTACCAAGGTTAGCGTGTCCAAAGCAGAAGATGCAGCCGTCAGCTCCGTTCACCACCGACTGGATGACCTCCGCCACCGTCCCCGAGCACACCTCAGCCTATCAGGAGGGAGATCCAGTTAGTATCGACCAATCACGTTAGAGCACGGTCACCTTACACACACTAGTGTATTTGTTCATGATGGTTTATGATGCTGAAGAACATAATTAACGATAAAACTTTACATCTATGATCCAAAACTTTAGTTTATGTTGGTTACATAACATTACGTTAATCTGAGTTGACATAATGTTGCGCATAACACCGTATGATACCTCAGGATATATAACACCGTATGATACCTCAGGATATATAACACCGTATGATACCTCAGGATATATAACATCATATGATACCTCAGGATATATAACACCATACGATACAGCAGGATATATAACACCGTACGATACCTCAGGATATATAACACCATGTGATACCTCAGGATATATAACACCATATGATACCTCAGGATATATAACACTGTACGATACAGCAGGATATATAACACCATGTGATACCTCAGGATATATAACACCATGTGATACCTCAGGATATATAACACCATATGATACCTCAGGATATATAACACTGTACGATACAGCAGGATATATAACACCATATGATACCTCAGGATATATAACACCGTATGATACCTCAGGATATATAACACCATATGATACCTCAGGATATATAACACCGTACGATACCTCAGGATATATAACACCATATGATACCTCAGGATATATAACACCATATGATACCTCAGGATATATAACACTGTATGATACCTCAGGATATATAACACCGTACGATACCTCAGGATATATAACACCGTACGATACCTCAGGATATATAACACCATATGATACCTCAGGATATATAACACCATATGATACCTCAGGATATATAACACCATATGATACCTCAGGATATATAACACCATATGATACCTCAGGATATATAACACCGTACGATACCTCAGGATATATAACACCATATGATACCTCAGGATATATAACACCATATGATACCTCAGGATATATAACACCGTACGATACCTCAGGATATATAACACTGTACGATACAGCAGGATATATAACACCATATGATACCTCAGGATATATAACACCGTATGATACTTCAGGATATATAACACCATATGATACCTCAGGATATATAACACCGTACGATACCTCAGGATATATAACACCGTACGATACCTCAGGATATATAACACCATATGATACCTCAGGATATATAACACCATATGATACCTCAGGATATATAACACCGTATGATACCTCAGGATATATAACACCATATGATACCTCAGGATATATAACACCATATGATACCTCAGGATATATAACACCGTACGATACCTCAGGATATATAACACCGTACGATACCTCAGGATATATAACACCGTATGATACCTCAGGATATATAACACCGTATGATACAGCAGGATATATAACACCGTACGATACCTCAGGATATATAACACCGTACGATACCTCAGGATATATAACACCATATGATACCTCAGGATATATAACACCGTACGATACCTCAGGATATATAACACCATATGATACCTCAGGATATATAACACTGTATGATACCTCAGGATATATAACACCATATGATACCTCAGGATATATAACACCGTACGATACCTCAGGATATATAACACCATATGATACTTCAGGACTTTGTCACAGAGAGTCTGAATGTAAACTGATGACGACTGTAAGTGTGATTTATCGTGAACAGTGTGAACGCTGCAGGAGTCCGTTTCACTTCTCTCAACCTGTGTCATTTTTTATAAATCCAACTGTTTCCATCTGCTGCTTCAGTCTGCATCTCGCTGACGTTTCCCCGCCGCAGCAGAGGTCTGCAGCATTGCATCACCTCAACTCTGACAGATAACTACATCACACACACACACACACACACACACACACACACACACACACTCACACACACACACACACACACACACACACACACACAAACACACACACACACACATAGACACACACACACACACACACACACATACACACACACACACACACACACACACACACACACATAGATCTGCATCTCCTGCTGTCATTGGTCTCCGGGGAAAAACAAAATGCTGCAGAGGTGTTTCCTCTGTGATGAAAAGATCAAACGTCACATTTCTAAACGTGTTCTGTTGATCTCAGATTGGAGAAGTGATTGATCTGTATGAGCTATTGATCGTTTCTGATGTCTTTTCCTCAGTTTTCACTCTTTATTTGGAGGCTTTTATCTGAGTCACTACGTGTCATATGTTGTTATTTTCAGGAGAAGTCGGGTTTCATTTGCATTTGACTGTCTGTGTTAATGCTGAGAGGAGATAATGTGTTGACATTTCTTCAGTGAACATCGAGAGAGAAGATTCAGATCTACGACTGCTGACATTAATCCTGGAACTGACAGTGAAGTTAACTCGATAATCTACATTAGCTTTTGTATTTTATTACATTTCTTATACATTTTTTAGTCTTGTCATCATGATGAAGCACTTTTTACTGGGTACATGTACGATATCTCTCTGCTGCCTGTCGTCGTGTTCATCTATGTATTTAATTTATGAATTCAGTGAATCTTTTACCTTGTTATCTTTGTATGATCTGTTCTAGTAGAGGTTTGTCTGATGGCTGCATGCTCTCACAGTCCCAGACAAATTACCCTTTGTGGTCAATAAAGTTTATCTTATCTTATCTAAATGTGTGTCTGCATGTTTGCGGTTTGTCAGCTGCTTTGTTGCTGCTTCTGGTCTCATTTGTTGATGAAAAATGTCAAAAATTTGGTCATAATTCATATTTTCAAACGTTTTTATCTAGTTTTAGTCTCGTTTTGTTGAGAAAAAAGGGTCTTCGACAAACATTTTTCATCATAGTTTCAGTTTTTGTTGTATCACTGCACCTTTATCAATAAGGTAGGACAGCCTGTGTGGAACCTGAGAGGTAAAACTCAGGGCAAAGCTCACTGCTGCTCATTAAAGCTCATTATTGAGAACACAGTAATAACAGAAGGTGACTCAGATCAGCTGATTCTATCAATGTTCAGTCAGAATTCACTAACAAAAAATCCACCAAACGTTATACTTTGAAGAAAATGTGAACATGATCATTTTGAGGCAAAATCTGAAATTATAAGACAAGTTTTTACTTGATATTTATCCTTGATGGATCATCAAATATGTGAATCAGGTGATAAAAGTGAAACGTCTGTGCCTCCTGTCTGTCGTGTGAAGGACGTCTCGTCTCACCTGTGAGGCGTCTTGCGAGAAGACGGCGTCGAAGGTGAAGGTCTTGGGGGCGGAGGTGGAGGATCTCCTCTGGACTCCGCCGGCCGACGTCTCGCTGAGGCTGAGCTGCTTCTTCCTGCCGTCCACTTTGATGAAGGACATGGACTCGGACGACTCGCCGCTGTTGACCGAACAGATCCGGACCATCACTCGGACCTGGAGACAGACAGGAAGTCCACACATCGTACAGGAAGGAGGATAAATGTGAGGGACGTTACTAGACTTCAAAATACTCCAAAGAAACAGGAAGTCATTGTATATTTGTTCTGCTGGACTAAAATCAATATGAAATAAAGTTTATGAAGCTCTGAGCAGCAGCAGCTCGTGTATCTCGGCGCTGAGCCATCTGTTGGTGTTGTGTCATGTGACAGCTGTAAGTGACTCCGGTGGGTTTTTATTGGTCCGTCACAGAGCTGCTGAGTCGGTGCTCTGTGTCGGCGAGGAGGTCAAGTTCAAAGCCGATAACAATCTGAGACGCAGCAGATTTTAAATGATGTGTCGCCGCGAGCCGGCGGAGCGAATCATCAGCTCCTCAGTCACAGGAAGAGAGAAGCTTTTTAAAATAAATGTAAGACTGCTGAACTTTCAACTCCTGCAGCGTTTCATCCTGATACAAACTCAGTCTGAACTCTGAACAGACGTCGTTAACTGCTGCTGGTTCAGAAATAAAGAGCAGAAGAGATAAACTGATGTTTTCAATCAATTATTTTATCATTTCTCTATAATGATCCAACACTGTAGTTTTCTCTAAATCAAAGAAACATTAATGAAATATAATCATATTCTTTTGCTTTAAAATATATTTTTATATATTTATGACTTTTTCTCCTCAAATAACAAGAAGGAATCAAGGATCAAGAAAGAAAGGATGGAAATAATGAGAGAAAGGAAGAGAAATATCACAATCATTGTATTTATAGAGTGCTTTTCAATGTACTCAACGACTCTTTACACAGAAGAAGAAATAAAATCTATATAAAAGACACTTTAAGTAGATTAGAGACAGAAAGAAAGGATGAAAGAGGAGGAAGAGGAGGAGGAGGAGGAGGAGGAAGAGTCCAACAGTAAACTATGTGTGGAGGAAGCTGCTGCTCAGTCCATCAGTCTGTTTATGAGCGAATCACTGGGGGACGTTTCCACAGCTGTAAATACAAACTGCTTCAACTTTATGACCACAGTAAACTGTCTGAGAGAGACGAAGAGGAGGAGGAGGAGGAGGAGGAGGAGGAGGAGGAGGAGAAGTGTCTCCCGCTCTCACATGTTCCAGTCATAAGATGAGGAGCTGATGAAGCTTCATTTAGTTACTGTGATCTATAAAACCCTGTGTTCTCAGTCAGTGTGTTACTGTGTTTGTGTTTGTGGTTCAATCATAGAAATGTGTGACTGCTGCTGTGTCGACTGTATCGGTTTAATCTAGGGATGCACAATATCAGATTTTTTGCCGATATCCGGTATGCCGATTTTTCTAACTCATTGTTGCCGATACCGATATATGAACATATTTTTTCCAGCTGGCTGAGGAGACTATTATACATGCAAACATAGATTATACTAATTATGATCTAGAAAGACAATATATGAAGGAAGAACTGAGGAAGACTGGAGTTCAGGAGCTCAGCATTAAAACTTTAATGAACCTGCCAAGTGGGAGCAGCAGCAGAGTTTTCATTGAGTTTATTAGACAGACAGGATTAATGTGTAGGATTTAATCTTCACTTACGCTGCTTTACAGCTGCTCCTTCTCCCATGATTGAAACATGCTGCTGTTGGACCTGGAGGTTGTGA
The DNA here is from genome assembly GCF_963924715.1 of Thunnus thynnus. NCBI lineage: Eukaryota > Metazoa > Chordata > Actinopteri > Scombriformes > Scombridae > Thunnus > Thunnus thynnus. The sequence goes on along the minus strand of NC_089534.1, from coordinate 1,044,046 downwards.
TTCCACAGTTTGGCCACTATGTTTCTGGAGACTTGCTGAACACACAAGTGAACTGAAGAGCGAGTCTGTTGCTCCGCCCACCTTCTCTGGTGGACCAACCGCATGGCGGGAAAGTCGCCACCGACACTCAGTTTGTAATAATCATAAACACTACAAATGTAAGAACTTTCATCAGCGGGCCAAAGGATCGACGGTGACCTAACAGACATTTATCTAAATGAATCTTCAGCTCTTCAGTGTTGCAACTTTAAATGTTCATTAACTTGTTGAGCTTCAAGACTTTTTCTGTATTAAACAGGATCTGAACACAAACACTTTCATATTGCTTTAGTTTATATTATATAATATATATTTTACTGCAACATCAGACATTTAGTTCTCTCTGAACATTTCACTCATACATTTAGTATTAACATTTTTACATTAACATGTTCTCATGATGTTGAGAGGAAACGTGTTAAATTTCCACCAAAACATATTTACTGTTTCAGTTTAGTCGAATATGAACATAATTATTATTATAATTCTAGGAGACTGAGTTGTTTGATGGAGTTCTGAATGTTTTTCCTCTTTCAGCCATAAAACAAGTCGATGAAACAAAGAAACATTTGTGACGTTTCATCAGAAGCTTCAGTGTTTCTCATCCCGTCCATCAGAGTCATCATGTGACCCCGCCCACAGCCACTGACTCCGCCCACAGCTACGTCCGCATCCCGCCCTCAGCGTCACAGCTGATCTGAACACTGATAACTGAAACAACAGGACATCATCTTACCTTCCCCATCCCCGGCGTGTCCTTGACCTTTGACCCGGCCCGTAGGAGGCATGGCGGGATGGCGGGCGGGGAGAGCTGCAGGGCCCCGCTGAACCCTCCGGTGTAGAGCAGGAGCCCCGGGGCCTCGCCGGGTGAGGAGGGGGGGCCCGGCTGAGACTTCTTCCTGCGGGACAGACTGAGCTTCTGAGCCGCCCTGAAGACACAAAACATCACGGCGTCAAAAACATCTTCTCAACATCTCAGGACGTCAAAAACATCTCAGGACGTCAAGAATAAAGAACAACGTCAGATTATTAAGATGATATTAAAGGGAAAGTTTGTAAGTTTATAATTGCTTTTAAATAATAGTAGGTATAATTTATTATATGACATGCAGGTGTCATCAGTTAAGGCTTCGTATGCAGTAATTAGTGAAGTTAAATACTGTGATTAGTAACGATGGATCATTTGTTCTTTGTTTGAGGCAAAATTTCATCAGTTTGGCTGATAAATTAATTTTGTAATAATAACATGTTCATATATTAATAATCATATTATTTGTTTATTGTTTGTTTGAGAACCAAATAAACCAACTTGTCCTAATAGTCCTTCAAATGTGGGAACATTAAAGGAGCAGTTCAACTAAGAAACAGAGACTGTTGCATCAGTACAGATATGAACTCATTTCACCTGTAAATAACAGATAAATAACATGTTTACATGTCAACACTGCGGTGGTTTATCAGTTAATCCAAACATGTTTTCAACAGAATCTGTTGTTTTAGTTCATATTTATTTTCTGTGTTTAGACGTATCATTTATTATCAGCTTTTTATTTATTAATTGGTTGACATAAATGAGGCTGCTGATGAGTCTGTGTTAGTTTGTGTTTATATGTTTGTTGTCTGACTCGTGTATTTTTTGTTGTTGTTATGAGGATTAATAAAGTAAATCTGTCTATTTATCATAGTGAGAAGTTTCTTAATGTTTCGTCTATTTAAATAATAAAAACGTTGAGTTTTAAATGTGCAGAAAAGATCTTGAAGTGTTTGATAAAAGCAGAATATGAAGAAAAGAAGAAGAAGAAGAAGAAGAAGAAGAAGAAGAAGGAGGAGGAGGAGGAGGAGGAGGGTCGGATCAATGGGAGGTTGACGAGGCTCAACCTCAGATCTGACATCATTAAAGAGAAGAAGAAGAAGAAGAAGAGTCTCCCTGCACTCCTCCTCCTCCTCCTCCTCCTCTTCATCCCTCCATCGTCCTCACTGAGTCCAATCAGAGAGCAGAGCGTGTAATTACAGCTTCCATGAAGGACAGAAGAGAGCCGCCGCTGGGAATTCACTCCGAGAGAGAAGAAGAAGAAGACGGAGAGTTTAACAGCCGCGGTGACGTTCACCATCAACAAACTCACAAACTGCAGCGCTGCAAGGTCACTGTGTGTGTGTGTGTGTGTGTGTGTGTGTGTGTGTCAGTGTGTGTGTGTGTGTGTGTGTGTGTGTGTGTGTGTGTGTGTGTGTCTGTGTGTGTGTGTGTGTGTGTCTGTGTGTGTCTGTGTGTGTGTGTGTGTGTGTGTGTCTGTGTGTGTCTGTGTGTGTGTGTGTGTGTGTGTGTGTATGTGTGTGTGTGTGTGTGTGTGTCCAGGTTGATTTCTTTCAACCACAAACACACCTTCAAAACCTCAACACAGCAGGGCTGCGACTAATCATTATTTTCATTATCCGTTAGTTGTTTGGTCCATAAAATGTCTGAAGACGACGTCATCAATGTTTTGTTTTGTCCACAACACAAAGATCTTCAGTTTACTGTCAAAGAAACCAGAAAATATTCACATTTAAGAGGCTGGAATCAGAGAATTTAGACGTTTTTCTTAAAAAAAAAAGACTCCAAATGATTAATAAAGTATCAAAATCGTTGGCAACTAATTGATTAATTGACTAATCATTGCAGCTTCGATCCAGTGTGTTCTGGGTTTGTCTCGTGGTCTCCGTCACCACTAAAGGGAAGCACCCGTCCCCATCAGATCAGATCTATTAATAGACCTGATAGTTTCCCCCCCAGTGGTCACTCGCAGTACTGCAGCAACCAAATCCCCACAAACCTCCGTTATAAAAGAGACGTCTGTCAAACTGTTGACACCTTCAACTACAAACAAGCTCAATTATGACTCTTTGTATTATGAATTTTTACTCCATTAAGGTTTTATATTCATAAAACTTTTGTTTCCTTTTGTTCTGTCCTTCTCGTCTCAGTAGGTAATATTCCTCCTCTTCTTCCTCTCAGTGAACCACATCGCTCGCAGAAACCAGACACGTAAACCTGAGAAGCTCCTCGCTGCCCGACACTCAGGAAGTTTATAAGTCGCCTCTCTGCAACTCTTTTTTCTTGTAAAATTCAGAAGAATTCTTGTAAAATTCAGAAGAATTCTTGTAAAATTCAGAGTTTTTCCTCAAAATATTATAAGAAACACAAACATGTTTTGTCAAACTAAAGAAAAAATATAATTTTATTGAACCTGCAGTGTTTCATGTGAGGCAGAGAGCATTAATAATTAATTAATAATGAATAATGTGACAAACGCAAAGACCTCAGAGACCAACAAACAACAGACTTCATATGTTTTTTGGTACAATTACAGTTTGTAGAGAGAAATTTCTGTTCTGTTCCTCTCAAACCATCTTTGAAATCCTGACAATCGGCTTCTGTTTCTGTTCAAATATGATAAAAACCTTCATGGAGATTCAGCAGAAGTGATACTCACAGTTCCTTCCAGTCCATTATCTGCTCAAAGTTCTTCTCCATGAAGTGGAACCAGGTTCAAACTCGTCTTCATTCACCATCCTAACATTTGGAGAAATCACGGCTCTGCAGGAGGGAAACGTGACGCTGACAAATACCATCGAGCTCAACAGGAAGCGGCGCCGGACGACGTGGTCAGTGGTTTAACATGCCGACCAGAAGCTCAACACGTTGGAGGAAGAAAAGTTTTGGGATTAAAAGTTGTATCCGGAAAATGAAACGTGGTTCAGAAGGTTTCAACCCTTTAATTCTTCAATCCAAAACCCAAAAAGTGTCTTCTGGCCACAAACGTCCGTCTCCAGGAGACGTTTCAAAGCCGACTCGTGTTTCTTTACGTCGTGTCTCTTAAGCTTTTACACTTTGTTCATCCAGCTGTATCCAGTTTTCATGAAGGACACTGGGATTATTCCACAATTATCTTGGTTTTGTCAATCAGAACGACTCATACTGGTGTCAAACAGTGTGAATTTATTCATAAAGAATCAGAAAACTTCCCACCTGCCCTTAAAGTATCCGTAAACCGTCCGTCATAGTCGTTCTTCTTGCTCGGTTTCCTCAATCAGAACTACTTGTACGTCCAACAGTATAAATGTATCCACAAAGAATCAGTTCACTGTCTAATTCATCCTTAAACCCTGATGTCTCCTCGAGGGACGATGAGACAAACTGTTCATCAATCAAACTACTTTAACCAACAAACGTCCAACAGTATCCTTAAACATCTGTAAACTGTTATCTGTGAAGGATTAAAGGGTGATTAAAGTCATTCTTACCAAAGTTTTAAAGGAATTCTGGAGTATTTTAATATTTTTTCTTGGTTTTGTCAATCAAAACTACATTAATGTCGTCCAACAAATGGTGTAAATGTATCATCTGTCCTTTAAAGTATCTTTAAAACGTCTGTTCATCCAGGAAGGAGGTGATTAGAGTCGTTATCACCCAAAGTCCAATATTTCACTTTGTTTGGTTCGTCAATCAAAACTTATATCTTTATATCCTTAAAATATCTGTAAACTTTCTGTTCATCCGTCGGTCACTTCTTCATCATCATCATCATCATCGGTTCAACACACGTCTACATTGATCCTTTAAATATCTGTAAACTGTGAATCTTTCTGCTCTGACGTCTGGTGATTACTCACCAAACTCCGCTGGGAATTTGGGGAATATTCCAACATTTGACTTGTTTGGTTCGTCAATGACGGACTACTTGTAGCTCCTCCGACAAACAACAGTCCAACAGCGTCGATTTATCTCTAAAATATATCTGTAAACCGTCGTCCCGTCGGGGGGGATTCTCCTCCTTTATTGAGGATATTCCATCAGATTCCAGTCGTCCGTGTGTAAAACTCTTGGTCTGTTATCTCAGTTTCATCTCTGACATGAAGTCTGGAGCTTCGTTCTGTCCGAGCGGCTGGAAGTTTTCAGAGAAAATCAAGTTGTGTTGAAACATGATCCACAAAAAAAAACAAGATAAACTGGAGAAATGCTGCAGAGGTTCCAGGAGGTTTTTAGTTCAGTTTCCGTCCCTCCATCCTGGAGCTGAACGCTGCACCAAAATCTCCACCTTTAAACCTTAAAACTCAGATCTCTCCATCTGATCTCGTAGCTCCTGTTTCCTCCCTTTTCTTTTTCTTCTTCTTCTCTCTTTTCTACATTTTCTCATTGCTGAACCTCCTCTTCTTCCTCTGCACCTTTCTTTTCCCCCCCTCTTGATCTATTCCCCCCGTCCCGTCTTCTCTTCCTTCATCTTTCTTTTCCTTTCAATCTACGTGTTTTTTTGCTCCTTTACCTCCTCTTCTCTCTCTCTCTCTCTCTCATATTTTTCCCTTCCCCACCTCTTCCTTCCTCTCTCCTGTAGCTCCTCAGTCTGTTCGGACTCCTGCAGTATCGCAATGCTTTCCCCCCCTCCACCCCTCTGTCCTTCCTCCTCCCTTCCTCCTCCTCCTCCTCCTCCTCCTCCTCCAACTCCAGGAGAGAGAGAGAGGGGGATGAAGGGAAGGAGAGCAGCAGCAGTAGAAGGAGGGAGGATAAAGGATCAAAAAACAGAGGTAGAAATAAACGGGTGAATGAAGAGCGGGTGGATTCCTGCCTCTCACTGCTGTTGTTGCCGGGAAACACTGGTGATGCTCCAGCCTCCCTCCCTCCCTCCCTCACCTTCCCTCGCTCTCTCTCTCTCTCTCCCCTCACAGCTCCGCCTCCAACGTTGTGTCGGTACACAGCAGCCGTGAAAACCGCCGCTGGTCGCCCTCACACACCCTCTCTCTCTCTCTCTCTCTCTCTCTCTCACACACACTTGACATGCTACATGAATACTTCATGAGATGACAGACCTCCCCAACACACACACACACACACACACACACACACACACACACACACACACACTGCTGGACTTCAAAGACACTGTGTGTGTGTGTGTGTGTGTGTGTGTGTGTGTGTGTGTGTGTGTGATGGAGACCAAACTGGAGAATAAAAATCAATTCTGAACTGTAAAAAAAAATTTCAAAATAAACAACTGGTCCTTCAAATTAAAAGACAGAATACACAGCTGATCCAGAACGACACAAACACGGTGAGTTATTTTTTATTCACATCTGAAATTTGTGCATAAAACAACTTGAGTAGAAACATCAGCATTTCAAAATAAAAGGTTTTTATGTTTGGTGATGTGGAAAGTTGTGTGTGCATCGATAAAAGCAAAATGTGACAAAGTGACGTCGTTGATTTCTCCATAAATCCGTTATAGTTATAATTCTGTCATCTTGTATCTCTGTGATCTTTGTCTGTTTGTACAAACAACATCTGTTTATAATAAATCAAACCATCGATTCAGCAGCAAGAATTTTAACCAAAACATTTTACACCAGTATTAGCATCTTTACACTGGTTAGCTGTACTGTTGAGGACAGAATTTAAAATTCTTTTACTTGTTTTTAAAGCCTATAAAGCTCTGCAGCACCTTCATACCTCTGATTGTTTGTTCCAAACTGTTCGTTCAGGTCGTTTAACAGCTGCTGCATATCAGACAAACATCCTGTTGATATTTTCAAGAAGCAGCTCAAAACTTATTTTTATGGTCTTGTTTTTAATTAACTCAACCTTTTATTTGCCTTTTAGCTTATTTACAACCTGTTTTATCTGTTTTATCTCATGATTTTACCTCTTTTTATCACTGTAGTTTTTATTGTTTATTGTATTTATTTATCTTTCTTCTTTCTTTTAATATTATAAAACATCTTTATTTGCCTGCTTGTTTGTTTGTTTGTTTGTACCTCTTCCTGTAAAGCACTTTATGTTATGAAAGGTGCTCTATAAATAAAGTTTATTATTATAATTATTGTTATTTCCTGTCCGTCCTGCAGATGGATCCTCCTCTAATCTTCCTGAACTTTCTTCCGTTATTTCTGTATTTGAACGGCGGATGTGAGGACGGAGGATTATTGTTGTCCAGACTGTGAAGACGCCCTGAGGATAATATCAGGCTGTACAAATAAAACTCATCAGCTACAACGCAGCTTTTCAGTTATTTCAGTAAAAATGTCAAATATTTCTTGTTTCCAGCTTCATAAATCTGACATGTTGATGATAAACTGAATATCTTTGTAAATTAAATATCTTTTCAGGATTTTAGGCGGCGGTCAGACCTGTGATAAAACAGTGCAGAGAGCTGCGTTGGTGTCTGAGACAATAAAATATAATCCAGGATGTTGAAAAAACAGCACAGCGGTCTGTAACATGCAGCACAAACAGCTGCTGACATCAGCAAAACTGGTCAGCTTACTGGTCATACTGGTAACCAGCCTGTTAATGATAATAATAATAATAATCCTTTAGTTACCAGTAACCATAGCAGTGCTTAAAATTTATATTCATGACATGACTCAAACCACACTCAATGTTTTTTATCTTGTTCGACAGTGTCCTGTGTTTTTGTCTCCCCGCGCTCTTCTTCATCTTCTCAATTTCTTCAACGTTCTGCCCCTGCAGTCACCTGAAAGAAAACAAACAAGACCAGATTAAATTGTTAGATCAGGTTGATTATGGAGAAACTGTCTGACTGCTGTATTACAACCTCATCCTGTCTGTGATCTGACTTCTCTCATATGAGAACAGCGACTGACAGCCGTGACAGCCTGCGCTCACCTGACAGCGGCGGGGGATTAAAAAACACCTACGTCTGATAACTTCTACTGTCAAAAACCAAAACAAAATCCTGTAATATATTCCAGAAAGATCATTATGAAATATATACACATATATATGCTCACATCCGTCCCTGTGCTTAATCAAGCTAAACATCATATCATGTGTCATATTTTACAGTCAGATAAATGCAGATGTCATGAAAACAAACAAACTCACTGGAGACACTAATCCTGCCGGGTTGTGACAACTTCAACATTGAAATTTGATTTTAAAACAATAATTCAATTTTTTCATCAGTAAACATACCTCTCAGTGCCTTCAGTCCTGTGGAGGTAAAGTTTGGACCCTCGGTGGTTGGGCTCCTTGTTTTCAGGGTAGCTGTCCCCCCACATGTCCACAGCTAGCTGCTTTACAAAGAGGGAGTCTGCAGAAAATACTCCAGTTCTATGGGTACAGATGCACTAATCACTTACTATTGGCTGATGCCTCAGCACTGTGACAGTACGGAAATGTGACAGCTGAAATGGTCCGTAATTGGAGCTCATTTATTCCGAAAATTAAGAGGTACTAGTGTTTGATGACAACACAATCGCTTTAGTAGAATATCACCAAAAGGCCTTTCCAGCTACTGCACAGCCAGAGAGAAAAAAGTTGCCTCGGAGCAGCTGCAGAGTTTCACGGTAAAAAGCTCACGTTGTTGGGAGAACAACAAAAAATAACAACGTTTTGGGTTTAAACTATAAATTTAAACTACTATTTATACTGCTTTTGATTTCAGGAGGGGCTGTATGAAGTCCAGCACGATAGCATATCAACTAGCTAACGTTAGCTATAGTTTGTACTAGCTAACTTTAGCTATAATTTGTACTAGCTAACGTCAGCTAGTTTGTACTAGCTAACTTTAGCTATAATTTGTACTAGCTAACTTTAGCTATAAGTTGTACTAGCTAATGTTAGCTATAGTCTGTACTAGCTAACTAACTAACAAAACATTGACTAAGTTATAACATGGCTCAGTTCAAATGAGCAAACTGGCTAAGTTAGCGTAACTCTCCAGGGACATATGAAGCACTGGATCAGTCTGCATGTGATTTTAGCCTCTTTATATAAAAAAAACAAAACAAAACAAACAAATACGTGTCGGACAGTTTATTAAAAGAGCTTTAAATGATAGATAATTAACAGGCAGATATACTCACAGTCAGCATTTGCTGTCGGTGAACAAAGAAAAACCACTAACTGTGGTAACTAGACGTCACACTACGCATGTCCTAAACTCAGAGCAGGGCCCAAGTTACCACTGGTTGGTCAATGGTGTAACTTCCTGTATCTGTTCCAAATTAAAAGCCTTAGTGTTTCGTATAGTGTCTTGTTTTTTAGGCGTGGAGCATCATACTGAGACACAGCCAGTCAGCGCAGCTACGGCTCACTGCCTTGTTAAATAACATTAGCGCTGCATTAATCAATCAGGGACGTTTAAGTCACATGTTTCCTGTATGACATCATTTATTCACTAAATTTGTTTCATTTTTATCCAAACGTCAATTTTTACACCTCATCCAATCGGAAAAACTTTTTCTGTTGTATTTCAACTTTTTTCTGAATTTCCAGAGTTTCCATTCACGTTTTTTTTATGTGCAAATTGAAAAAGCAAATAAAAAAGTGTGGACAAAAAGACGTGGAGCGATGATGAGGAGACTATAACCTTCCTCACATCAATACATGAAACTAACAGAAACGTCATATTTATTTCCATCATGTTTTCCGTCCTTTGACTGTTTTAATGGCGTCGTCTCTTCTTCTGCAGCGGTTTAATGGCAGCGACTGGAGAATTAGCGCCACCTGCTGTTTAACAACACAACAGCAGTGGATGGAAACAAACATTAAGGACATTTTTTTTGTATTTTAAATCAATTAAAGATCAATTAAAGATATAAATCTTTGATCTCTGACGTTTCACAAACCAACAACATCTTGTGTGAGATGAATGAAAGATAAATATTTAAAGATATAAATTGATCCACAATCAGTTTTCTTCTCTCGGACCTGCAGCTGATCAGCACCTGTCTGCAGGTTGATGCTGACCTCACCTCGTATTGATTGGTGTCTGGTTCAGAGTATTGATCAGGTTCCTGACTGGATGTGGATCCTCACTGATACTTTGACTCTTTCTGTGTCTCTTTCAGATTTCATACAGTTTTTCCTTGAAAACATTGATCTGCACCTCTGACCACTCATCATCTGTTCAATCACAAACCGTCCTCATGTAGAGACGTTTCTTCTGGCGACTCCACAGTCTGAATCTAATAACCCAGTTTGAATCGTTTTTATCTTTCTGTTTGGACATTTCTGTTTTAACATTATTCAGATAAACAGCAGAGCAGCGACGTTTCATACAATCTGAAACTTTTGTATCAAATTGTAGCAGAAAAATGTACCAGAGCAAAAAACTCTCTCTTGTAAATAAAAAGGGAGTCAGAGGTTCTTTACTACCGGCAAAAAAGGGGAGCAAGTAGCACTTTTACAAAGAACCAAATCGCTCCAAAGGTTTTTTCTTTGGGGCATTGTTTTTATGTCCTTGGCTCGGCTTAGGTCACACCTTATCATCCACCCTCCCTAATTTTTGACCAATTATTATGTTACTTTTATCTCCGTCACTCGTTGTTGGTCAAAACTCTTCAAAACAGGTTCTGAGGTGTTTGAGGATATGTACTGGCATATTCAATTCTACCTGATTATATCCAATTTTTATATAAGTATTGGGAATCATTTTACACCATTATTGCCAAGTTGTCTACTGGCCTTTTATTTTTATAAGTTATTCTAGTCATTTTACACCATTATTTCTTGATCTCCTCCAGAGAGTATTGTTTTAAAAGGTGAAGACTTTAGCAGACCCAAGCAAAGTGACATGTAATACAAACACACTCACATTTCTCCAGTGTATGATTATGATTCTTCTACCGTGCCTCTATACGTACAGTGTGATTAAATATGGTTCATGAGATTATAACTACACCAATACAAATTGTATCCCACTAGCCCTTATTGCTTATAAACTTATAAAATCAATCTGCGTAGCTTAATATTGTCTTTAAGCACACCAATGACTTTTAATGAAAATACACCACAAAACACTCGATGCTATAAAAGAAACGTAAATCTAGAACCATCAGCGGGGCGGGGGGGGGCTCGCCGTCGGCCCCGTTTAGCCGGATTGCTTCGTCTTTAGCGGCTCCTGGTCGACTCTTTGTCAGCATGACAGATTTAATGGAGATTTAAAAATGGACTAAATATAATTGAAAAGTTATGTTTAGTAGATTATTAACATTTATTTTATATGTTGAACACTTAACAAACATCACGTTTACTTCAGACTACAGCTCTGAGAGGAAGATCACTCCCAACAGTTTGTAGACTACGGGGGATATTTAGTAAAAACCTTCGAGGTTTAAGCTTTTACCATCACTGCAGTGTTTTCAGTTTAACGTGGCATTTACTAAGATGTAAAGGAATTGAGTGCAGTATAAAACAGGATAAAAAAGATCCTCCGTGTTCAGTGTTTCAGTGCCTTCAGGCTGTTAAAAGCTCTCCGGTCCTGAAATAAAAAGGTCCAGGTTTTTGTCTCAGCAGGACGAAGGACTCACAGAGGCTCTTCAGCCCAGAGCAGACTCTCTGGATGTGGGTCACATTTCTCCTCTTACGGCTGCAGCTGATGTATGAGCTCTGTCAGGGTTGACAGTCTGAGCTACTTTATGATAAAAAAACATCCTCCTTATTCTCTGCACTGAGTCTCACCTGCTGTATGAAGGAGGTGGACACAATAATGTGAACTCACGTGTGAATATTTACTCGTTTTCCATGAAAATAAACAACACACAAACATATCTTTCTAGCAAATGAGCTCAATATAAATGAAAACTATTAAAAGTCGGCAGAATGAAGGTCATCAGACAGTTTGTGTGTCAGTAACAAACTGCATCATTAATAAGCCTCCTGTTATTGTTCAAGTGGTATTTTGGTGCATGAATGCAGCTCTGAACACATTCAGACGGGAGTTAATCCCTGCTGCACCTCTGTTTGGCCTCTGAGATTTAAGCTTAGAGGCTCTTCTTCAGTGCAGGAAGTCGATACAAAGGCTCGGGCCAAAAGCCAGAAATCCACTTTGGGGAACTCGACCCTCCTCAGCGGGGAGCTGGGTTTGATATTCAGCTCATTTTTGGGGGGGGGGGGGGGGGGTTTCACTGGGGAAACAGAAACTCATGGATGCTGCTGCACAAGTTTCTGGTTCTCACATCTGCAGTTTGAGTTCTAAACGTCCCCGAACTCGGACCGGACCTGCAGACAGCTGCTGAACATCCTGACAGGGAGACGTTCCACATGTCCCACACCTCGCTCTGAATTATTGAGGACTTCTTCTTCTTCTTCTTCTTCCTCCTTCCTCTTTGTTTCTGATGATGGAGCTTGAAGCTGAATGAGGTATGAGCTTCATACGAGAAGACATCCAACATTCATGTTTTCATTATTATCTCATCACAGAGAGATCTTCCTTTCTGAATTTAAACACTCAGCTCCTCTTTTCAAAGACTCTCCGTCCTCCTCATGAAGAGCATGAAGAGCATGCAGCAGTGCAGATAATGCAGATAATGTACACCATGTACATTGGCGGGGCGTTGGGGGGGCGTTGACTTGTGACTTTGCCATCGTGAGGTTTGTCACTAATAATTACAACCGCAGTCCAGCAGCTTCCAGCCAGAGTCCTGGTGAACTCATCCAAACCTCCTGGACCAGCTGGACCCCCCCTCAACCCCTCCTCAACCCCCCCCCTCCCCCCCACCCTGCTTTCATGTGGCCTCTCTGGCTGCTTCATCTGAAGTGAGACTCAGTTCCTGCTGTGCAGCCGCCTGCAGGGGGGACTGGATGTTTTGTCAGGATCCAATAGGAGCTCATGTTGAAGCCATCGACCCCCCAGCAGGGCTCCATGTCTGGGCTGAACAGAGTTAATGGAGGGTGGTGGTGGTGGTGGTGGGGGGGGGACCTTTTAAATAAAAGGTCAGAATTGTGTGTTGAAAATAAACTGAGTTTGACAAGTCTGATGGCGGCGTGCGTGTGTTATATTCTGGTTTATCAGGACATGTCGGCTTCAGAGAATAGTATAAACAAACGAATATATAATTAGCTAGCTGTCTCTCTCAGATGATACAGTTGGTTTAAATGTTACTTCTTGTGACAGCAGGTGTCGCTGCAGGTCCAGTAAGAGCAGAATGACGACGGTCAGACGCTGATTCACTGTAAAAATGTGGTGTAAAACGACTTCGAGTGACTCTACTAGACGTTAGATTTGTGGACTAGCATCTGTTGTTTACAGATCAAAGTGATGCAACAATGTGGAAATCATAGCTGTCGGTTTCATCTTCATTCTGGAATAACAAGGAACAGAATCAGCTCCGTATGTGACGGGGAACTGTTTAGTTTTGACTCCACGAGCTGGAAGTGACATCACAGTGAGTTTGTTTTCTGACGCTGTAATGATGGCCGCCGTCAGCTGATGTTGGTTCATGTAAACAGAAGGACTTGGTGCTGCAGGGAGGAGAGAGATAATATACGTAGGGCTGTTTTTTTATTGTTTATTTAATGGTTTTGTTTCATCATTTTCATGCATTTGACAGTTCAGCGATGCAGTAATATTCAGTAATATGATTGAAACTGTAGAAGACAGTATCCAGTTTAATTTAAATATTTTAAACTTTCATACGTAGGTAATTACGTCATGATATCATGAATATGCAAATTAGCACGTGATGTCATCCAGCTACTGAGTGACGTCACCAAACAGCTACGACACATGTTCATATGAATATAAACTGGATGTTATTGATTGATTATTAATAATTCTACTTTTATCTGTTTCAGCTCTTTATTGAACAGTTCAGTGAATTGAACCAACTATTCAAACACTAATTATATTTCAGCTTACTTGTAATGAACTATTTTCAGTCACTAACATGTTGAAATATTACAGCTGTGATTTATTGTTTTATTGTTTATAATAAACCTTATTTGTCTTTTTATTTCCTTCTTAATATAACTGTGTGGAAGTATTGATCAGAGTTTGGTAATCAGCTGGTGAGATGAAGGGTTTGTACAGAGAATAAAACAAACATTAATGTGCGTGTGATGTCGTGTTGCTGTTGTGTGTGTCGGTGTGTTAGCAGAGGGGATTGTGGGATTTCTCTGGACGTGAAAACATGCAAATTGACAAACAGATGGAGCGACAAAGAACTCGCTGCTATATTGTAATAACCCACGCTCCTCTGGAAGCGCTCTCATATTGGGATGCTAATGCGGTCGTCCCCTGTTGAATCTCCAACTGTCGGCTTCCTCCTGCTTCTTGGCAGGAAGCCGAACCCTCGTCTTCCTCTCAAACACACACACACACACACACACACACACACACACACACACACACACACACACACACATCCTGTTTCTGGCGTCTGTTCAACGTTTTCTCTTTTCTTTCTTTTCTTTTCTCTGCTGCATGAAGATATTTCACATTCATACGTTTATTCTTTATGCCATTTTTTAAATTTATACATTTTCCAAACCAGCATCAGTTTATAGATGATTTCCTTCACAGGTTTATCAATCAATCACTCTGATCAATCAATCGTTTCATATTCTCAGATGGAAACGTTTGCTGCTTGTTTTTGTCACATGTGACAATAAACTGAGAATCTTTTCATTTAAACAAACATTTAAAACCAAGGAAATGATCAGCAGATTAATCAATAGTGAAATTGATCGTTACGTCCAGTCAGCTGCTGGTTTCATTTCATGTCTATGAAAAGTCTGATGTTTATTATTATTATTATTATTATTAAACTGCAGCCTCTAAATACCATTACAACTGGTTTCCTGTTTGTTCTGCTCAGAGTAAATATGATTGATTAGTTTTAACAGCTTCAGTTCAATATAAACTTTATATTCTGCTTTAAATCAAACAGGAAACAGGAACATCACAGCGTCATGTTGATGTTATTGAGTCCACAGAGACGTTTTCCTGTTGACTCACATGATAAAAGAAACGTCAGTAAATCAGCTGATTGGTTTGTCTAGAAGAGCTGCAGGTCGAAGCGTTTCATCCTCTAACAGATGATCTTCATCATCATCATGAACACATGTTGACCAGCTGCTTTATTTCCAGTCGTGCATATTGATCCCAATTTGTTACCAATAACTCACGTGATGTTATTGTTTATTCTCTTTGTGATGCAGATTCATTTAACAGTTTTAGATTATAACTGGAACTTTCTGCTTTAATGGGACAAAAGATAAAGACGGCAGATGAGACGGATGATGATGATGATGATGATGATTGAAAGGAAGGATGTGTGATGATATCGTTCAAAGGAAGAGCTGGCGAAGCTCTTATTTTGTAGACGTTTATTAGACGATAAACCATCGGGTCCGTTCCATGTATAAAGATGGTCTGGGCACCGTACCCCTGTCGGTGCATAGCTTATATGGGGTTACACATCTGTATCTTATCACATGAATGACATAGGTTTTCCATGGGCACTAGGTCAGTAGGGAGCCATCCATCATGTGGTTGACAGCTACCTTACAACATATTATGTATCATTACATACCACATCTGGAACAGTTCCAAACTTGACCATAAACCCATTATTTGTATTTAAAGGTCCCCCCAAGAAGGACTTTATCATATTACCTAAAATGACATGCAAATTATGGAATATTTATGTCACATGTCCAACATCCAAAATCAGTGAAATACATAGGGTCAGATAAAAGTCATACTAACAATGATGATGATGATGATGATGATGATGATGATGATGATGAGGCAGATTTGAACCTGTGTGTCTGTCGGTTTTAGTTTTTTTTGGATTTGCAGGTGTGTTAGAGACGAGTTCAGGGTCGGTCGTAGCTGCTGAGTCAGATCTCTGGTGGCAGTAAGTAACTGAACTCTGCTGACTCATCGTCAGCAGATGAACCGTCGTCCTGCGGCTCGGCTTCAGATGAGACCAACAAATCAAACCGACCGCGTTTTTTCTATTCCAGTCCTGATGAAGGTTTCGACTGAAAACATCATCTGAGAAGTGAAGCGTCTGATTTCTACTTTTTAAAAAACCACCAGTGAATCAGTGAGTCGGGTTTAAAACCTCCTCAGATGTTTGACTCCACAGCCGACATTTTTAATTCGACCTCTTCACCCACACGAGCAGAGAAATTACAGCTGCTCAGTCGACCGTTTCAGCAGCAATTATACATCCTGACAGACTAAACACAGACGGCTGTGCAGGTCTGTCTCAGTATGTACGTTGATATGATTATTGATCCCTGTACTCTTTGTGTTTCCCTGGATACCAACATGGCGAGCATCTTAATTTACTGCACACGAACATCCAGAAAATCATCAAGAGAAAACAAACCTTACAGTCTCCTCCTCCTCATCATCATCATCATCGCTCCACACAGATCTGATGTTTTCAGCTCTTCAGTCACATGATTCATGATGTCATGCTTTCCAGGATCAGAACTTAAAGTGTTCATATTCAGCTTTTAGTGGTTTCCTGTTATTTATATCCTGCTCTGATGTCGGATGTTAAACATGATCAAAGTTCCAAAACTTGAGGTGAACGTGTGTAGAAACGCTGCCTGCAAGTCAGAACTCAGGGCTTCAACCTGCTTTCTGATGCTTCATTTTTGATGTTTTTTTTCTACCTTGCAGACGAGATGACATCAACTTGTCGCACGTGCTCGTAAACAGCTGTCTGTTCTGTAGCCTGGGTTGCTAAGGTGGTTGCTAGGGTGGTTGCTAAGGTGGTTGCTAAGGTGTTTCCATGTGTTGTTCAGCTCCAACATGTACGGATGGATTTGAGAAGTTGACATTTGGAGTAAAGAAGGAGAAAAAGAAGTGAAATCCTGCTACTATAGTTTGTTTACGTAGCCTCCGGAGCCGGAGGAAGCTTCCTGAAGCTGACCAATCAGAACAGAGCGGGCTCATCAGGAGGCGGGCCTTAAAGAGACAGGAGCTAAAACGGCCTGTTTCAGACAGAGGCTGAACTGAGGGGCTGCATAAAGGACCAGTAGAAGATAAATAAGCAGTTTTTATTCCAGTAGAGCCCCAGAATATAAATATAGAGCTGGAGATGTGCAGAATATTTGTCCTATAAATGAGTAAAATTATGATTTATAATCAGTAAATATGACACAGCTGACTCTCTCTCTGTGTGTGTGTGCGTGTGTGTGTGTGTGTGTGTGTGTTCAAAGCCTTCAAAGATCCTCAGATAAAAGCAGAGTGACTCTTCACTCGCTCCTCTCAGCCCTCAACCATCCTCTGACAGATGCATGCTGGGTAGTCTTTGAAGTGTATGTGGGTAATATGGACCCTGAGATCCGTCTGAAGGGTTTCAGCTGAGCTCAGGATGTCTGAGAAACACCTGACTGGCAGATAACAAGAGAATCACTGAAACCCAACCCGTTAAAGCTCCCACACCTCCATGTTCCACTGATTCACCTGTTGAGACTGTGAACACTGTGCTGCTTTTATTGACACATCAGCTGCTTTCAAGTTGATATTTTAAACTTGTTAGCAAACAGTTGTTTATTTCCACATCCAGCAGCTACGGAGCAACATTATCATTCATGTGGAGTCGTGTTTCTCTTTTAGCTGTTTTTACTCTCTACCAACTCCTGAGGGAAATATCTGGCTCTTTAGCTGCTAAATGCTCCACTATGTTCACCAGCTAGTCTACAGCTAACTGAGCAGGTAGTGTTCAGCAGCTTTTTACTCTGAAAACGACGCTATGAGACGCTGAGAGTGAACCAGAACAGTAAAGTTGCAGCCGGACAGATAAACAATGAGCTGAAACTCACTATAAAGCTCCGTAAAGCCGAGAGGAGCTGCAGAGTCACTGTAGGTTCACCACTACGAGCCAATAACACATCACTCACTGTAGAGATCAGACTGAGGAGCAAAGAAATATAAATTATAGTTGATTTATAACCAAAAATATCAAATATTTGCTAGTTGCAGCTTCTCAGATGGAAGCATTTTAAGCTTTTCTGTGTCATAAATGATCATAAACTGATCATCTTTGGATTTTGGACGGTTGATAAAAACTAAATATTTGAATATGTGTTGAGTGCAAAGATAATAGAACCACAGCGGCATCATGGGAAATATGTCAGGTCAGAATAAACAGGAAGTATCATTATAAATGTAGCGGTTGAAGGACGACTGCATTTATAACCTTTAACTAACTCACAAAGCAAACTCATGATTAATGATTAACGAGCGTCTATAATGAAACTTCATGTGATGATAATGATCATAAATTATACTGGAAGCTACATATTATATAAACATTATATAAAGTTAAAGATCTTCTGAATCAAGCCTCATTATAAACTGTTCTTTATAGTTTCATATATAACTTACTGTAAACAGAACCACGACCAACAAACTCACTGTTCACTAAACTAAAGGCTGTCGAACAGTTCAAATGATGTTTTTATTATTTTTTTAAATGCACTCGTCTTTAATATAAATTCATATGTTGTATATTCACGTTCTTCTATTTCTACCTTAAGTACTTTGTAACTCTGCTGTTGGAAAGTCTTATAAATAAAATAGTTCATGTTTGTTGTGTAAGACTCAGATCTGAACAGCAGCTGTTGTTGATCATTTGTTTATCAGACGAGGAAACGCCGTTCAGTCTTCAGACCTCGTCACACTCGAACCCTCCTGAAGCCCGAAGAGCCGCCGCCGCTCGCTGCTCGTCTGACAGATTCAAACCAGATAAAAATAGTAAATCTGCCAATTAGATCCTGCAGGGAGACGAGTGAGAGTTTGACTGTCGAAGGCTTTTCTCACCAGCGAGACTCAACCAGGAAGGAACTTTTTTATTTATTGATCCCTGAGGAGGAATTCATGAGATTCTCTTCTTCATGAGAACCAAAAGTAGAAACATGTTCTGTAGGAGACTAAAGCTTTAAACTTTCTTCTTAAAAATCCCCAAAAGCATCGCAGCAGGAAGTGATGCGACGCTCATTGTCTCATTGTTTTTAGAAACATTTCCTCAAATTCAGCCTGACGGATGTTTGGAAACTAAAAATAAAGAAAATGTCCTGAAGGAAGCCCATGAGATGTGGTTGAAAGCTGAAGGTGTAAAAATGCTTCATTAATATTATATAATATGTAAAAAAGGTTTTATAAATTCACCCCAAATTTGGACTGAATGAATGGATAAATTAATAAATGAAGGGATTTTAAATATATAATTTTAAACATAATGAAATTTTAATTTAAAGTATATGATAATTTTAAATATATAATCGTATATAATAAATATATCCCTGAATATTCACCTTAACTGAAACATTAAGATCCCTCTAAGGTATAAATGTTTTCATGTTATTTGGTTAATTTTAATGTTAAAGAGCTTTTAATATTATTTTAGATCCTTTAATTTTGTCTTTATTCTTCAGCTTCAGCTTGAAATGATGAAATGTTTCCTGAACTTGATGTTTTGGACTCGTGTGATTGATGGGAACTATACGATATGAATATATATGACAGACTGTTGGGGGGGACGAGGAGCGTGTTGCGTTCACTGACCTGATGAAGAAGGCGGCCGCGGCGGACGGCGTCTGAGTGGTTTGGGTGGCGATGCTGTGAGCTGCAGGTTTGACGTCCTGAGTCGAAGTCTTCATGGTCACGTAATCTCCACCCGCAGGGAAAACCTGACGGACGAGACCAGCACAAGAGTTCAGATCTGACTGTCGACACTTTACTGGGATCCGTCCATAAACACATCATATTCATATCTCTGTATGATCGTAACAGAGTCCAGGACGAGGTGTTGACATGTCACAGTATCCTGGTTTCTACCGGAGCGCTCCAGGTAGTAGATCCAGGTTTCTCAAAAACAGGTTTGAAACTGGGATAAACTGTTAACATGCACAAAACATCAGCAGGATACCAGTGTGCATTAAAACATAGAAGAGTCCTTGAAAAGCAAAGAACATGTAGAGGAAGGAGGAAGTTTAGAGACAGTGTTTGAAGTTTGAAGGTGTAACAGACTCAGTTATTAAGATGTTGGAGCATCGAAATTAATTATTCAACTACAGGAAACAGTTCTGAAAGAGCAGGTTGTCACTGTCCTCTGGCTGATTTACACATTTCTATGGAATAAAACTTTTAGGCCAAAACGTCAAATTCAAAACCAAATATGTATTGACTGTGTTTTGGGTTTGTAATATAGTAACATACAGGTTTATTTTTATCTTCTGACCATCAGGTTGAATCATTTCAACTTGTTTTCAGGTGTGAAGCTTCGTCATATAAAACTAATCCCCGACTTTACAGCAGAAATAAACACGTTTACAGCAACAATGATACGATAAACAGTTTCAGTCTCTGTAGTTAATTTGTCCAAAAGTCAGATTCTTGTTCTGGCTTCAGAGTACAGTAGACGTTTATTCTTATGTTCATTTCAACTAGTTTTGAAGAAATCTGGTTTATTACCTGTGAAAGAAAATTGAATAGCAGGTTATCATTTTATAAATCTTTTGTATAGATGTTACAAATGTTTTCAAACTAAAGAGTCGATGTTTGTTGTCATCTGAATGTGATGTAATGTCATCGTCATTTTGGGGACACATGTTGGTGAAGAAATCCTGCTCCTAGTCTAGTTGAACTCTTGAACCTGTTTCTATCTGAGGGTTGCTTGCTGACCTCTGGGGTTAACTAGAGATATCTTTGTCTTAAGCCTGCTGTTTTAGAGACCATACTAGTTTGTAAGAAGGTGTAACGGTCTGTGGAAGTGTCCGTTTAGGGACCAGACTGTTTGTAGCTTTGCTCCTGGAGACGTATGAAGCTGTCTAGTTTAGGTTCACAATCTTTAGAGAAAGGGCCAGCTGAACAACAAGCTTTCCCTCCAAAAATACAAGATGATTGTATTTTTGTTTGGACATTTGTATAATTGTTACTGATGATGTGATGGATTGTACAGTGTTTACAACTGCTTAATGCTTTCTTTATGTCTCCGTGTGCCTCTTTCTCAAGAAAGTTTCCACAACAAACCTCAATGTGAGTGAACTGATTTGAGCTGCAGGTTGTTTTTCTCTACAACACAGTCTTTCTTTTCTGAAGATATGTACATCATTGTTCTCTTGAATAAGATTCTTCTGTTGACTGAAGGCCTGTTTATTCATCACTAGCTATAGATTAACTGCAGCTCCGTCGGTCTCAGAGGAAAACATGGCCGCTGCTGGTGGTTTGTTAGCTTGGTGCAGAATTAGCCGCCCTGGAGGAAGTAGCTCTGGATGAGGAGGTCATTAAGCCTTTAGCTCCGGTCATTAAGCCTGATCGCTGGCATCCAAACGTCCCGTTCTGCTCAATCACAATACAGCTAACAAACCACTGCTGAGAAACGCTAATGACCAGAGAGCACAGAGGTGACGTAAATGTAATTAACTGGCAATGACTTACTGAGATTTCTTTATTATTTAAAGTACAGTATCCCTACAGTAATATACTGTAATATTTAATCAATTATGTGTAGTGATGAGTTTCATTCTAACACTGTAGGATGTAGCCTTCATCCATTAAAACGTCAGTATTTGAAAAATGAATAATTTTGTCTTTAAATAAATGATCTGCTTCTGGTTTCAATAAAGAAAACAGTTGATATGAGAGTGGCTGTAGATAGTTTTATATTCTAAAATATTGGCTAATTTACTCTAAATGTCTTCATATTAAAATAAAATTGAAATAAAGCATCACATATATACTCTGCACCATGTTATCGTGTTATACATGTGAAGCGACATCCAGTCAAATGTAAATATTCTATAATTCAGCCTCACAGATTTGGTCTATTTTGAAACTTGGATCTTAAAGTAATTACTTAAAATAAAAGATGTAGTTCAGATTTTTGAGATGTAAATATATTTTTCTTGAAGCTGGTTGATAACTCAGTTTCATGTACAGAACAGATTGTTCACAGTTCTGATCAGATTAATGATAAAAAAGATCCAATTCATCACAGAGGTGTTAGATTGGATTAAATGTATATTACATAACGTTCTTCCACTAAAGGTCTCAATCAAAGCAATAACAACAGACGGAGTTTGATGGCGTGGTGTAGAAGCTTTGTTCTGGTTCTCCTGGTTTAGATTCCTTCAGTGTTCATCCTCCTCTCCAGAACAAATGGACCAGGTGATCAAAACCGGTAAAAACACTGAATAAAGCAGTTTCACGTTAAAAATCAGTGTTTCTCTGAGGATGTTCGGTGGACGCAGGACGTCCGTTTAAAGATCCAGACATCTGATGACTAAAATCCTTCATCAGGTTAAAAGATACTTAAAAATGACCAAGATCTAAAACGTTTATTGTAAAAATGTGGCTTAAAACCGAATAAAAGTCAATTTATGTTTCTGGTGGACAACCACAACACCGACACATAATCAGCATCATCTTGTGCATGTATACTCTTTGGTAGAATGAAACGGACGGTTATCTTGATTAAAATTACGGATTTTTCTGCGTTTGAACATTGTTGGAAACATCTGTGATACTGTTAGTACACAACTGAACAAAATATGTAACATAGATCAAGTTGTTTTAATGTGGACCAGTTACATATTATAGCTTTAAGGTCAAGTTCTTCTGTAGCAAACTGGGAAAAGAATTTCTTTGGATGGTTGGATGTCGACAACATCAGTTAGATGTCCATGGCCGTCCACATACTTTTGGCCACATAGTGTAAATTGTCATCCTGAAAGACTCCAGTAGGATTTAAATCCAAACACTGCTGATGTCAGTGTCCTGCTTCACCTCTCACAAAACATATTTTAATTAGCTCCCTTTAGATGGTCTCTGGTTTTTATTTCCAGAAAGACATTTAAATCCAAATTTACTACTTATTTTATTTTTAAAATACAATTAAAATGAAAAATTCTCACCCAGTTGCCCCTCAAATTAACATAAGAAGGATTATTAATTTATCACCAGTAAAATATGTTTTTTAACATCTGATCTTTTGGGTTTTGGAGGTTTTTGCTGCGTCTGTCCTCGTTCTGTCAGGACTACAGCGCTTTACAATCTTTCCTCTTCTTCTTTTTCTTCTTCTCTTCTGTTTCTTTCTTTCCTCCATTCATCCCCGGCTGAGATCCCCGGCCTCGTTACGGTGGATTACCATGGTAACAGGGAGCGGTAAACGGGGAGTCCATTATTCAGCTGTTTGACTGGGACACGCTCGCCAGATAACAGGATTACACAGAGAGCTCCCAGCAGGACGAGCAGACCGCCAGCAACAAAAAACACAAACCTGATCTGAGCCGGAAAAAACGTTTTTAACGGCAGAAAACTGCAGGTTTGTTTGGTTCAGACCAGTTTTACTGAGTTACAGATGTATGTTAATCAGAATTATTTAAATGGTTGTATTTGGTTAGTTTAGATTTGATTGACAGGATGGTTTGGGTTAGTTGGGTTGGTTAGATTAGTTTGGGTGGTCTGGTTGAGTTTGTCTGGTTCATTTGGTTCAGTTTGGTTCAGTTTGGTTCATATTGGCTGGTTCTGGGATTTAGTTTAGTTGGTTTAGTTTAATATGCTTCTGTTTAATTTAGTTTGGCTAATAATGTTAGTTTAAGTGTTGGTTTGTTGTAGTTTAGTTATAGTTTGTCTTGATTTGGTTATAGTTGTATTTGGGTTAGTTTAGTTTAGTTTAGTTTAGTTTAGTTTAATGCTTCCATTTAATTTAGTTTTGGTTAACAATGTTAATTAAAGTGTTGGTTTGTTATAGTTGTTCGGTTTGTTACTTTAGTTTAACTCGGTTAACAATGCTGCATTTAGTTACAGTTGTTTCTGGGTTTAGTTTAGTTTAGTTGCTTGTTAGTTGTGATTTCATTTATTTCAGTTTGGTTAAATGATGTTAGTTTTATTAGAGTTTGTTTTAGTCGGTTAGTTTAGTTATTTTGGCTCCGTGTAGTTTTGTTTGATTGGTTTAATTTGCTCATTTTCATTTGATTTGATTGGTTGATTTAGTTTAGTTTAGTTTAGTTTAGTTTAGCTTAGTTTAGCTTAGTTTAGCTAAGCGTAGCTTAGCTTAGCTTATCTTAGCTTAGCTTAGCTTAGTTTAGTTTAGCTTAGTTTAGTTTAGTTTAGTTTGATTAACAATGTTGGTTTCTGTTTAGATTAGTTTAGTTTAGTCTGTTCTAGTTTAGATTAGTTTGGTTTGGTTTAGTCTGGTCTGGTTTAGATTAGTTTGGTTTAGTCTGGTCTGGTTTAGATTAGTTTGGTTTAGTCTGGTCTAGTTTAGATTAGTTTGGTTTAGTCTCGTCTAGTTTAGATTAGTTGGGTTTAGTCTGGTCTAGTTTAGATTAGATTAGTTTGGTTTAGTCTGGTCTAGTTTAGATTAGTTTGGTTTAGTCTGGTCTAGTTTAGAACAGACCCATTGTTCTGGTTTGTTCTGGTTTAGTTTATTTAGTTCTGTTTACTTTTAATCTGTGTTTTAGCTGGTTTGCTTTGTGTTCCTGCTGGTTCTGTTGGTTCGTCTGGTTGTGAATCAGCTCATTAGCTTCTTGCCAAATGTCCGGTCATGTCGTCTGACTCTTGGCTGCTGACAGAATAATCAGCTTAGTGCCACCTGGTCCTGTTTCTGTTCATCTCAGTGCAGCCACACAACGACTCAAACAGCCTCTAAACTGACATATTCACTGTCTGAAAACATAAGACTGACAACTAAACATACAGCATGTATAAACACAGACCAGCCACATGAAGCTCTGCAGATAATCTGGATAAAATGTTGGTTTGTCTGTTTGAGCTTTTAATAAACAGAAATTAATCTCTTAAACCTGGCGAGTGTTTAGTGTTTAGGATCCATGTGGACATTGAGATTTGATTTCTGTTTATGGAGATCGACGGTTACAATGAGACATGAGAGCTGGTTTGAATGCTGCTCTCACTGAAGGTTTTTATCAGAACAAGCTTTGTCATGTGTTTGTTGTAAAGCAGAAACTCTGAAACCTTCTCGGCTCACACGCAGGGTTTCTATTTTGGTGCCCAAACTCCAGCTGGAGTCAGCAGAGTCGCAGCGTTCTGGGAGATCAGAGGCGACTGGAAGTGGTTGTGGTTTCTCTCCATGTGCTGATGGGGAATAATGAGGTGGATAATGAAGACGTGGGTTCCTGCAGCGGTTGGAGGGTTTACCGGCGCTGCCGTCATCACGCATTAACAGCCGCTCCACCAAAACCATGTGTCTGCAGAGCTGCAATTTACAGGAAGGAGAGAAAAATAATCTCATTTTCCTCAGAATCTGGGTTCATCTGGAGTTACTGGATTCTTGGAAATGGATGCAAACTGTCAGCTATGATGAAGTCCTGGTCGCTTGTTAACTGGACTGAAGGAGGCGCCACAACAATCCTTCAGAGTCTGAGATGTTACTCGGTTCTGGTTCTGTCTTGAGTTGCAGAAATGTGAGTCTTCTTCTTACAAATGTCCACGAATAGGACTGCTATCAGGTTAAACCCGGGAAGTCACGTCATTAAAATCACGACTTCACACATGTGATGCCATAGATTGGGGCGGGGCAATCTTCCAACAGGAAGTACGTCTGTGAAGTCCGGTCAAAGGTCAGTGATGAAGGATTTAGACTGATTTAATGTTAAGGATATAAATCTGTCATAAATGATGCGATGTTGCTGATTGATATCAGATTGTGTTTATGATCGATTCCTGCATAAAAATATTCTATAACACGGAGAAAACATGTTTCACATTTTTTTATTTCAGTTAGTTTTATTGTCCCATTCTGGAAATTGTGGTTTGAAATGTGGGTCATATATGTTCTTAAATTGGTGAAATATGCATTGATGTGAAATATCATTATTATTCTGGGTTTTAGTCTTGTAATGCTTATTTGTTGTTATTTGTCAGCAGATTGCAAATTATATTATCACTAATATTAATACATAATATAATACATTACAATAACAGCAAAAACAATGTAGTTACTGAAATGACTGAACATCAGTGTGCACTTTGGCCTTAAGTGTTTTTATTATACGTATTAAAGTGATTTAGAGTTTCTCTCAGTGTGAACTGTCCCAAAGTAGGAAAGACACATAATCTGGAACACTTTTATATTTGTCATTTCTTCTCCTGAGTGTGATATCTGTGTTCTCTCTTTTCTGATGTGAGTAGAAAACACTTTGGGGATTCCTGAAGGATTCTGGGTGCAGATGTATAATATGTTGGCTTCATATTGCTGAAGTGCTACATTACTGTAATTCACCTTATTGTATATATTTGTAAATGCTGAATATTTTCTGCTTCTTGACTGTGTTACATAAATCCATCACTAAGTTTTAGTGTAAAGTCCTTTTAACATTTACTAAATAAGGTTGTATAATTACCACTTAAATAAACACAAGAAGTGAGTTTGGCATGACGAGCTGTAACAGAACATCCAAAAATATCAGTTTTAGGAGACAAAAGATAAAATTATATATATATATATATACTGTGCATATATGTGTTTTAGAGTTAGTAGTATTCATGTAGTTTACAGTGAGATTATGCTAAGCTAACATGTTATTTGGTCATTCAGCCTGATGTTATTGGTTTAGTAATTTGAGTTGTTGTGTTTTCTCTGTGAGCTCAGATCTGTCGGCCATATTTAATGTCACCTCTTTCACTCTTCAATCTAAACGGCTCAGATATTAGCATGCTAACGTTAGCTTCAGCTAGCTTAGCAACAGTTCCAGGTGCAGTTAGTAGCTGTGAATCTTTAGTCACTAGTTTGTAATTGAGTGATGAATAAATCTGCACTTAATAAACTCTGATGTTATAAAGACGAGAAGTTTGAAAGTCGGTTGTTTGTGGTTGTTTTTGAAATAATGTGACCGAGATTTAAATTCATGAAAATCACTGAACAGAGAATGACAGCAGATACATTATGGATGTATTCTCTCATATGATGTTCTTTAATTAGCACCAACACATGTTCTTCACAGCAGCCTGATAGCACTCGGCGGGAGTTTTCGGATCGACAGTCCATTTTTAATAATGTCACAGCGATCGGGGTTGTGAGGACAGGTGGTGTAAGCAGCGCGGCCCAGGTGATGAATCCACACTGAGCTTTATGAACGATCGGATCGTCTGTGGATCTGCAGCACAGCGAAGAATAAACTCACATTCTTCCAACTGTCATCATATCTGTTCATCTGATGTTTATCTGACAGGTTTATTTCTATAAGTGAGACTGAAAGATGGTTTATTCTGTTGGTCTGTTAAACATCTCCACAACTGCTGGACAAACCTTTTAGTTCAAATGGTTTAATATCAAAATGTAGTTTGGTCTAAAGAATGTCAGGTAATAGTGAAAAATGTTCCTGGACCCCTGTGAACATATACTGCATACAATCACCGAGCACTTTATTAGGAACACCTCTGCAAACCCTCCCATTAACATACAGGAGGGCTGAATACTGGGAACACCAGTTAATATAATGAATCCCAGTAGACCATCACCCACTATCACCTGACTTTTTCTTTTAATATTACAACTTTCCAACACATGCTGTCCATTCTGTAGCCTGGGTTGCTAAGGTGGTTGCTAAGGCGGTTGCTAAGGTGTTTCCATGTGTTGTTCAGCTCCAACATGTACGGATGGATTTGAGAAGTTGACATTTGGAGTAAAGAAGGAGAAAAAGAAGTGAAATCCTGCTACTATAGTTTGTTTACGTAGCCTCCGGAGCCGGAGGAAGCTTCCTGAAGTTGACCAATCAGAACAGAGTGGGCTCATCAGGAGGCGGGGCCTTAAAGAGACAGGAGCTAAAACGGCCTGTTTCAGACAGAGGCTGAACTGAGGGGCTGCATAAAGGACCAGTAGAAGATAAATAAGGAGTTTTTAAATGGAAATCATCACAGGAGATCATAAAGGACTATTAATGTTAATCAACTAATTATTTTAACTCTAAAGCATTTTACTGAAGCTCCGCCCTCGCTGGATCTCCTCTCAGCTGAAGGTAGAAAATCAGTCAGTGGTGCAAAGAGCAACAAATATTTAGTTATAACTTACAAAACAACCTGAAAACCCTAAAACACAGTTTATGTCTGTAAATAATTTCTCTGATTCTTCTTCTTCTTCTCCTGCGAGTCGTTTCCTGGCGGCAACGAGCAGCGATGTTGGATTTGAGCCCATTGTGACGTCTGCAGGCGTCCACGCCACTCAGATCAATAACCTGCTGGTTCTCCCTGCAGTGACCTCAGCTTACATTTGCATCTGTAATGGCGTCCTCGCTGACCGGCGCTGCAGTGCAGCCGTGACTGTGAGATCTGTGCAGTAGCTGCTGCTGTGAACACGAGTCGACCGCCGGACGCAGACGTGTTTCAGTGTGTTTACTTCTGCTTTTCAGGAAATGTGTTTGTATCCTGAAAACTAACGAAGGAAAAATATCATCATTTCTCCCCACGAGCATCATTCATGAACCTGCTTTTACACTAAAATATAATCTATATATAAAGTCCTGTTTCATACTTACATTTGATTTGGACGAAGCTGCATATTAACTGTCTCGTTAATACGTCTGATGATTAAAGATTATATTTTATCATCAGAAGAGTTTTACAAAATATATAAATGGAGTGTTTGACGCCTGTTTTCCTCTCAAACAGCAGGAATATGAGCTCATAAATCTATAAAACATCATTTATTGACAGGAGAGCAGTGAGTCAGCGGTTCAGACTGAGACCTCGTTCAGCACGTTGAACGTTTGTTGTAATAATGAGTAAAGATCTTGTAATTATCTCGTCATTATAACATCAACAACTTGAAATTCCATCATAAAAATCTCATTAAGATGATGAGCCAGAGATCAGTAACAATAAGTGATGATGAGTTTTCTGTAACATTAATATTTTATCAGCAGGAACAGGAACGTTCTGTAAACCTCTATATTAATAATACATTAATTAACCATCTTTAGTTTGATGTGTAGAATAATTCATTTACTACAAAGATCTTTACTGAGGTGATAGATGCTCCATTCAAGTGTATTTTTAGGAGAATAATAACTGTAAATATAAATATGATTAATTATTAGAACAC
The DNA here is from genome assembly GCF_963924715.1 of Thunnus thynnus. Taxonomy (NCBI): domain Eukaryota; kingdom Metazoa; phylum Chordata; class Actinopteri; order Scombriformes; family Scombridae; genus Thunnus; species Thunnus thynnus. The sequence continues at coordinate 1,015,201 of NC_089534.1, read as the reverse complement.
AAAATGATGCGAGAAGGTTAAAGTGTATTTTCAGCCCTGAGTATTGTCTGCAGGTTCGTCTCAGGCTGAACAACCAACGCTGTCAGGAAGTTTCCTCTGTGAGCTCACAGTGCAACAAGCAAACTAATAATAAAACTATAAATTAGATTAAACACGCAGTCATACATGTAAAACATGAGGTACAAAAATATACATATATACATATAAGTGTGTGGGAGCTGTTTAAAATATGCAAAATAAATGTTTTTAATGGGATAAAATATTAGAAGTAGGTCAGACGGAGTGTTTGTAGCCTGAGAGTCAAAACATGGGGCATAAAGTCCCGTTGTGATTGGCTGCTGGTGGTTAAACTTATTACTAATAATAATCAATCAAAGATCAATCTCTTTGGAGACAATGAAACAGGAAATACCAATGACCCAAAGTGACCCGTACACACACACACACATATATATATATATATATCTGATCTTCATCACCATCATCATCACCACCACAGTTTGTCCCTCTCTGCTTACCGTAGTCTGGTGTTCAGGTCTGCAGCAGGAAACCCTCCAGACTCCCTCCAGGTAGTGTTGTGCGTTCAGGGGGAGGGGCGTGACTGTCGCCAGGCCTTTGGCTCCGCCCCCGCCCAGGTAGGTACTCTGCACTCCGCCCCACCCCCACGGAGCTCCGCCCCCCCGCTTCTCCTCGTACGACCATCGTTGCTGCTTCACCGGCAGCTCGTCCGACACCCAGCCGCCGCCGTGTGAGGCTGCGGGGGCGGCGGGGGGCGCGCTGGGCCGCGGCGTCATGTCTCTGCCGATGCCCAGAGCGCGACGCAGCGCCAGACGTCTCAGGTGGTGGAAGGCGGCGCCGCAGACCTCGCAGCGGACGTCGACGGAAGCATGGCGGCCACGGCGAGGCAGCTGGAGACGCTGGAGCTTGTTGAAGAGGAAGGAGGCGTAGGCCGGGTCCTGCAGAGGAGGAGGAAGAGGAGGAGGAAGGTCAGCTTTAACACCTGGACTTACCTGCAGCATTTATGACATCACAACGAGTTTAGAACCAATCATGAAGAAGAATTTCATACAGATCCACTGTTTGACGTGTTATTATCAATTATATTTGATCATAATTTGGTTCATAATGTTTCTTTTTTTCTCGTCAACAGTCACAGACTTTAAACAAGATTATTTTTTTATTTTTATTATTAAACCTGAAGACGTTTCCGTCTTTCTGTCTTTGTTCACTGAGTGATTAAAACACACTTTGACCTTTTAAACACTAAACAAAGATCAAACTGAACTGTTTGTTGGATAAAATCAGACATTTAAAGTCGTCTCCTCTGACTCCGGGAAACTATAACGAGCATTTTTACTATTTTATAAACAAAACAATCCATTCAGTGGTTGATGAGCTGAGTGGATGTCTGGAGGGTTCGGGAGACGTTTGGAGACACACATCAGCAGAAACTCACAGATTTTAAAATAAAAATGTTTCTCAAAGCACCAAAAGTATTTCTGGATGTGATCACGTGAACGAGTCGTCTCGTCTTCTGGTATTTTATGATCCAGCAGCTGCTCGGCCTGCGTCTCCGTCGTCTATCATCCACCAGCTGCTGCGTTTATAAACACACCGCTCTACGGCAGCAGGAGGAGGACATAAAACCTGTCAGCGTCTGTAGAAACGTCCTCAGATTTACGCTCCGGTCCGGAGGAGGAGGACGCGACCTCCTGTCGACACGAGTCAGCGCTCCTCAATGGAGGTCAGAGGTCAGCCACAAGTGTCAGACGAGTCGGCGGAGCAGACGGCTGCTCAGGAAGCAAAAAAAACTGCAGCTGCACTTCAGAGTCTGTTTCTGATGTGATGCAACGACAACAACCGTTATTTCTTCTAATCTGTGTTTCACATCGTTCCTGAACTGGAGAAGAAACAGGAAGGAGGAAGAAAGATGTAAATATGAGGAAAAGAAGGAGATGAAAAGGTAGAAAAGAGGAGGTAGAGAAGGAAAAAGAAGAAGAAGAAGTGGAGGAAATATGAAAAGATGCTTCAGAGAAAGCAAGAGATGAAGAGAATGATCCTCCTCTTCCTCCTTCAGCCCTGACTTCATATTAATTAAATTAATATTGTTTTAATATCGTTAAATCGACTCAGAGTTTCTCTCATCATCACGTTCACAGACGTTTTAGTGAATAAAAGAATCAAACTGTAATAATTCGTCGTTACTTTTACAGTAAAAGACTCAAATATAAAAGAAGAATGTTTATATTTTAGCAGATAAACAGGAATAAACAGGAATAAACAGGAAGTTACCTGAGTGGACGCGCGTGCTGAGGTCAGTGTGATGGTGAAGCTGCTGCGTGCTGTGAGCGTCTGACTGCAGATCAGCTGCCTGTTTGTCTCTTTATGCTTCAGTCTCATAAATCTGACTGACAGCAGCTTCGTCTGCTGCTCCTCATCCTCATCATCATCATCACACACAAACTCTGAACAATTCAGTTCAAAGATGAAGAAGATAGATATTACAGATGTGTGATCAACTATATTTATATTTTATGTCGTCTTATTTTGAAATAAACGACTTTTAAACTTTTATCAAATAACTGTTTCATCACGTTTGACTTTCATGTTTCTGGAAATCTGAAATAAATTAATTAATGATGATTGTAAAGATGAATTTCCCTACAGTGATGATGAAGATGATGACGATGATGAAGATGATGAAGATGATGATGATGAAGATGATGATGATGGTGATGATGATGATGAAGATGATGATGACGATGATGATGGTGATGGTGATGATGATGACGATGATGAAGATGATGATGATGAAGATGATGATGATGGTGATGATGATGATGATGGGGATGATGATGATGATGATGATGGTGGTTTCGTATCATATCAGACTTTCAGCTCTCTGATGTTTTCATGAATTTGGGATTAAAAGTCGTTTATATTTTATATTTACAGACATGTTTGTTATTTATTCGTCTAAATATTTTAACATTTCAACTTTTTGGCCAAAAAACACTTAAATAATGAAACTAAAATGAATTTAATTTATTTACAATAATCTAATGTTGGGAATCAAATCTACAAAACGTTTTTATTGAAACATTAAAGTAAATAAAGTAAAATGTGAGATTTTGTGATTTATGAGTTTAATTTACTGGACTCTCAAATATTAAACTTTTCAATAATATTTGTTTTTTTTCCTGTTTTCTGAATGTAAAATATCTTTGGGTTCCATGAAAGATGCTTAAAATCACAATATTCTTCTTCTTATTATTATTATCATTATTATTATTATTATTGTTATTATATTAAATATATGTTGGAGTTGTTATTATTATTATTATTATTGTTATTATTATTATTGTTATTATATTAAATATATGTTGGAGTTGTTATTATTATTATTATTATTGTTATTATTATTATTGTTATTATATTAAATATATGTTGGAGTTGTTATTATTATTATTATTATTATTATTGTTAATATATTAAATATATGTTGGAGTTATTATTATTATTATCATTATTATTATTATTATTATCATTATTATTATTATTATTATTGTTATTATATTAAATATATGTTGGAGTTGTTATTATTATTATTATTATTGTTATTATTATTATTGTTAATATATTAAATATATGTCAGAGTTGTTGTTTCGGGGGTTCGTGTGGAGACTCAGCTTCACTGAGCTGATCACCGTTGATCAGTTTGACCTCTGCTGACTGACAGGAAGTGTAATGAACATGAACAGAAACAGTAATGAAGTGTCCCGCTGACACTGAACACATCACAGACTCAATTAACTCCTTAACAACAGTCGAGATTCATTCAGGCTCCGCTGGTCCAACCAGTCAGTCAGACGAAGTCTGTTTGAATTCACTTTTATTATTATTATTATTATTATTATTATTATTATTATTATTATTACATCGATCTGTTTCAGTAACATTATAGATATATTTATATACTATATTTCTATGTTATGTTGTTACTGATAGAAACACAAATAAACATTCAAATCTGTTTATTACTGAACAGAACAGACGTGAGGAAGCAACAACAGATACGACTAAAATAAAGTGAATAAAGCCTCGTTTCTCCTGAGAGGCGTCACAACGTCACAACGTCACGTCACAACATCACAACGTCACGTCACAACGTCACGTCACAACGTCACAACGTCACGTCACAACGTCACAACATCACAACGTCACGTCACAACGTCACAACGTCACGTCACAACGTCACAACATCACAACGTCACGTCACAACGTCACAACATCACAACGTCACGTCACAACGTCACAACATCACAATGTCACGTCACAACGTCACAACATCATGTCACAACATCACAACGTCACGTCACAACGTCACAACATCACAACGTCACGTCACAACGTCACAATGTCACGTCACAACGTCACAACATCACAACATCACGTCACAACGTCACAACATCACAACATCACGTCACAACATCACAACGTCACAACATCACGTCACAACGTCACAACGTCACGTCACAACATCACAACGTCACAACATCACAACGTCACAACGTCACAACGTCACGTCACAACATCACAACGTCACAACATCACGTCACAACATCACAACATCACAACGTCACAACATCACAACGTCACAACATCACGTCACAACGTCACAACGTCACGTCACAACGTCACAACATCACGTCACAACGTCACAACATCACAACGTCACGTCACAACGTCACGTCACAACATCACAACGTCACATCACGTCACAACGTCACAACATCACAACGTCACGTCACAACGTCACGTCACAACATCACAACGTCACATCACGTCACAACGTCACAACATCACAATGTCACAACGTCACAACGTCACGTCACAACGTCACGTCACAACATCACAACGTCACAACATCACGTCACAACGTCACAACATCACAACATCACAACGTCACAACATCACGTCACAACGTCACAACGTCACAACATCACAACATCACGTCACAACATCACATCACAACGTCACCACGTCACGTCACCATGTCACGTCACCACGTCACAACATCACGTCACAACATCACAACGTCACAACATCACCACGTCATGTCACAACGTCACGTCACAACATCACGTCACGTCACAACATCACAACGTCACAACATCACAACGTCACAACATCACAACGTCACGTCACAACATCACAACGTCACGTCACAACGTCACAATGTCACAACATCACGTCACAACATCACAACGTCACGTCACAACATCACAACGTCACAACATCACAACGTCACGTCACAACGTCACAACGTCACGTCACAACGTCACAACATCACAACGTCACAACATCACAACGTCACGTCACAACGTCACAACGTCACGTCACAACATCACAACATCACAACGTCACAACGTCACGTCACAACGTCACAACATCACAACATCACAACGTCACAACGTCACGTCACAACGTCACGTCACAACGTCACGTCACAACGTCACGTCACAACGTCACAACATCACAACATCACGTCACAACGTCACAACGTCACGTCACAACATCACAACGTCACGTCACAACGTCACAACATCACAACATCACGTCACAACGTCACAACGTCACGTCACAACGTCACGTCACAACGTCACAACATCACAACATCACGTCACAACGTCACAACATCACGTCACAACGTCACAACGTCACGTCACAACATCACAACGTCACAACATCACAACATCACGTCACAACGTCATGTCACAACATCACAACGTCACAACATCACAACATCACGTCACAACATCACGTCACAACGTCACCACGTCACAACGTCACGTCACCACGTCACAACATCACATCACAACGTCACCACGTCACCACGTCACGTCACAACATCACAACGTCACGTCACAACGTCACAACGTCACGTCACCACGTCACAACATCACAACGTCACGTCACAACGTCACAACATCACAACGTCACGTCACAACGTCACGTCACAACGTCACAACATCACAACGTCACAACATCACAACGTCACGTCACAACGTCACAACGTCACGTCACCACGTCACGTCACAACGTCACAACATCACAACATCACGTCACAACGTCACAACATCACAACGTCACAACATCACAACGTCACAACATCACCACGTCACGTCACAACGTCACAACATCACGTCACGTCACAACGTCACAACATCACAACGTCACAACATCACAACGTCACAACATCACAACATCACGTCACAACGTCACAACATCACAACATCACAACGTCACAACATCACCACGTCACGTCACAACGTCACAACATCACAACGTCACAACATCACAACGTCACAACGTCACAACGTCCTCCATGATGGCGGCGGGATGGGAGGAAGCAGCAGAATGTTAAACGAATCGAATGTCACAGTCACTTCGTTTTGAACATGAAAACGTTCAGACGTCATAAATGAAGACAAACAATAAAGAAGCAAAGATGGAAGATGAAACGATTAATCAACCGACTCGTTAATTAGCAGCTGTTATTATTAATTAATGATTGTTTTTCTCAATTATGACATTTTGCTGCTTTTTTCCGTCTCATGATAATAAACTGAATATTTGAATGAAAGATTTATCTGTTTATCATGAAAATAATCAAATCAGATTTATCAATATTAAATATTAAATAATTATCAGCAGCAGATGTAAATAATGAAGTTTCATAAAAAGTAGATAGATGTCCACAGCAAACTGTGAATCTGAACTGTATATATACACATATATATATATATATATATATATATATATATATATATATATATATTCATATATATATTCATATATATTCATATATATAAATATATATTTGTATATATATACTGTATGTCATCGGCCTCCAGCTGCTTTCATCCTCAGAAGTTCTGAATGTTTCGGAGCTGCAGGTGAAAATCTTCATTATTCTTCCTGAACATGAATCGGTTGTGATCTCAGTTGATAGTAAACTGGCCTCTGATCATCTTATTGATCATCTTATTGATCATCAGCTGCAGTCAGCAGCTTTCTCTCATCTCTGATCATCAAATGAGACACATTTCATGGTTTTAATGTGATTCTGCTTCTGATTTGAAGTTTTATAACCAGTTTCAGCTGCTGGTTCAAAATGAACAACAACAAAAAAAGCAGTTTGATCACAAGACAATAAAATATCAACGATTATGCCAATAAAACATGTTTAGAGCCACAAACAGGAAGCAGCTTCATCAGAGAAGAAGAACGGCAGCGAAGGATCTGAGAGTTTCAATGAAAAGCAGTAAAAACAGCTGCAGTCATCAAAGCTTTTATTAAAACATGTATCAGTGTTTCAAAAGGGTTTTAATTTTGACGAAGATGAAAAAAATGATGTTTTTACAACCTTATTAAAAAGTTAAATAACATTTAGATTGTAGATCAGAGTGGAAACCCTCCAGATGTGAAACATGTTGAAGTTTAAACTGGAGTCTTTCTGCATCTAAACGTTGATATCTGGTGAAACAGATAAATAACTGTATCATCAGAGTCACATTAAAGATGATTAACTCTTTATTCTTTATGAACGGTTCCTGGAGGAACATCTTATCAAACGATGGAGCTGCCTGCAGGTTTTTATAAGGTGTGAATGTTGTTGTTTGTCTGTTTATGTTATTTTATGTTTATGCTTCTCTCTGAGACTAACTGATAAGAGAGAGAACGTCCTCGTGTACAAATCAAATCATATTTTTGAATAAAATGTATTTTTATGTGCAAACAGATGAATAAATCTCTGCAGGCTGGGAGTTCTTCCTCCTCTTCATCACAGACGTCTGTGCTTCACTGAACAGCTGCTTTAAACCGATGGAGCTTCCTGTTATCTGCAGCGAACACACGGCGTTTCCTCTCCAGCGGCCCGCGTCTCTGAGGAAGAGGAAGGTGATGATGAACCGAGTCACAGCGACGAAGCAGCAGATTTTATTTGTGAATGTTAAAAGTCTCAGGCAGCAGATAACGGAGCAGCAGACACACGCGGCGTCCTGCCGAGTGTCTGCAGTGTCAGAGCGTCCTCCGAGGATCCTCGCAACGGTTAATCTGTCCCCGACGACCACGACAACTACGACGCCCACAACGACCCCGACGACCACGATGACCATGACGGCCCCGACGACCCCGACAACCACGATGACCACGACGCCCACGACGACCCCGACGGCCACAACGACCCCGACGACCACGATGACCCCGACGGCCTCCAGATCAATAAGATTCCTGCTGGAACTCAAACATAAAGAAATCGTCTGTTTCTCACTTCATGTTGTTTCAGTTTGTTTATTTTCAGGTTCTGGTTTAGTCAAAGATGCTGCTGAGACGATTTTCTGTATTAATCAGAGACCAGAAGAGTCTGAAGAGCTGCATCATCATCATCATCATCGTCATCATCATCATCATCGTCATCATCATCATCATCGTCATCGTCATCATCATCAAGATTTTAGTGGAAAAAAATCAAAAATGTTGTCACTGAACCTTTTACTGATACGATCAGTTTCATCAGTTTTACAGATAATTAACATTTTAAAATGAAAACATGATTTAGTCAAATATGAACGTTTGTAGGAGACGAAGATTCCTGAGAGGAAAGAGGAGAGCAGAGAGAGGAGGAGGAAGAGGAGGAGGAGGAAGAGAAGGAGGAGGAGGAGGAGGAGGAAAGAGGAGGAAGAGGAGGAGGAGGAGGAAGAGGAGGAGGAGGAGAGGAGGAGGAGGAGGAAAGAGGAGGAAGAGGAGGAGGAGGAGGAAGAGGAGGAGGAGAGGAGGAAGAGGAGGAGGAGGAAGAGGAGGCTGACATGAATCCACATTGAAGTTGTTTCTGGAGAGAAACAGAAATCTGTCTTGAGATGTTTTAAAGGAATTATTTTATTTTGACAGTTATAATTTCTGTTTCTGTTTGTGAGTTTAGTTTTTAGTTTTGTTCTTCGTGTTCAGTTCAGGTCAAAAGTTCACAGACGTCTAGAAAAGAAAAGCAGAACTCTGGAGACTCAGCGGTCACACGTGTGTTTCTGTGTTTCTGTGTTTAGCGTCTTCACGTCAGGCTAACTCATTGTTGCTAACTCATTGTTGCTAACTCATTGTTGCTAACTCATTGTTGCTAACTCATTGTTGCTAACTCATTGTTGCTGACTCATTGTTGCTAACTCATTGTTGCTAACTCATTGTTGCTAACTCATTGTTGCTAACTTTAGAGCTAACTGCTGTTCCAGCAGCATTTATTAACTGACACGCTGACAACTTCCTGCTGCGCTCACATTCACCGTCGCTTTTCTGCCGCTCGCTACGCGCACACATTACCTACTGCCCTGCTCCTTAAAGCAGCGACGCTACCATGAGTTTCCACGGCAACGACACGGAGGTTAACTGCTGCTCAGAGGCTCCACAACGCTGTTGATTTATGAATTAATGGATATTTGCTTTTATTTTTGACATTAAAAAGAAAACTCTTGTTGTCAGACCTGCACACACTGAACAATATGATCCATATTTAATATTGATCATGTTTTACTGATACATGTAGATTTACTTTGCTAATTGAATGTGAGACGTTTTCTATTTTGACCTTTTGACCTGTTTTTTTATCTTCATTTGTTGAAATAAAAGCAGCTTTAATATTAAAGTTAAACCTTAAGCTGATGTTCTTTAAGCGAAGTCTTCAACATAAATGATTAGATATGCTGCTTCCTCCTCTTCCTCCTCTTCCTCCTCTCCACACAGGGACTCGTTGTGATCGAGTGACGTGACGCCTCGGGGCTCCAACTCAGATCCAGACTCCTCTGATGCTCGTTAGCGTAGCGAGGACTGACTCTGCGCTCAGGACTCGTCCAGCTCGTCCTCTCCTGAGCGACTCGGCGGACACGTTGAAGGCGATGCGTGGTGACAGTGCGGGGGGGGCAGCGAGGGGGGGGGGGGGGGGGCAGCGGGGGGGTGAATGAGGACGTGGGAGAGTTCGGCTGCAGGATCTGAGTTCTTTTATTAGTGTGAAAGCTTCACTGTTGTTCTCCTGTTGGACATTTTTCCACTGATGTTATTTACATTTTTAAGTCATAATTAATGATGTCAGTCTACAGCTCAGCTAACGTTCAGCTAACGTTCAGCTAACGTTCAGCTAACGTTCAGTAACATTTTATAGTACGAGTGCATCAGCAGGAATTTATTCATGTAGTGACTCGTGAACTATCAGCATCTCAGACACGCTTCACTTCTTTCACTCTGTTACCTGCACGGATCAACACGTCCGCTAAACTCCTCACAGTCGACAGCAGCGACCAAACTGACAGAGAGCAGGTGAATCCAGGTGAATCCAGGTGAATCTAGGTGAGTCCAGGTGAGTCCAGGTGAATCCAGGTGAATCCAGATGAGTCCAGGTGAGTCCAGGTGAATCCAGATGAGTCCAGGTGAATCCAGGTGAGTCTAGGTGAGTCCAGGTGAATCCAGGTGAGTCCAGGTGAGTCCAGGTGAATCCAGATGAGTCCAGGTGAATCCAGGTGAATCTAGGTGAGTCCAGGTGAATCCAGGTGAGTCCAGGTGAATCCAGATGAGTCCAGGTGAATCCAGGTGAATCTAGGTGAGTCCAGGTGAATCCAGGTGAGTCCAGGTGAATCCAGGTGAATCCAGGTGAGTCTAGGTGAATCCAGGTGAGTCCAGGTGAGTCCACGTGAATCCAGGTGAGTCTAGGTGAGTCCAGGTGAATCCAGGTGAGTCCAGGTGAATCCAGGTGAGTCCACGTGAATCTAGGTGAGTCCAGGTGAGTCCACGTGAATCTAGGTGAATCCAGGTGAGTCCAGGTGAGTCCAGATGAGTCCAGGTGAATCCAGGTGAGTCCAGGTGAGTCCACGTGAATCTAGGTGAGTCCAGGTGAGTCCACGTGAATCTAGGTGAGTCCACGTGAATCTAGGTGAGTCCAGGTGAATCCAGGTGAGTCCAGGTGAATCCAGTGAGTCCAGGTGAGTCCAGGTGAATTCAGATGAGTCCAGGTGAGTCCAGGTGAATCCAGGTGAATCCAGGTGATTCCAGGTGAGTCCAGTGAGTCCAGGTGAGTCCAGGTGAATTCAGATGAGTCCAGGTGAATCCAGGTGAGTCCAGGTGAGTCCAGGTGAGACGGGTTTTTATTGTCTGGTGATAATATTTATTCATTACTTATTTATACCAAACAAAGGAATGTAACAGATTTCTGTCATTTTCAAACTTGTAGTCTTCAGCCCCAACTGACGCTGACTCAAGTGACATCATCATCAGTGACATCATCATCAGTGACATCATCATCAGTGACATCATCATCAGTGACATCATCAGCTCCCTCTGGAAACATTGAGCTTTAACAACCTGCTCTCAGCAGCAGAGACTCTGGAACAGATCTGAGGTTTCAGGACATCTGAGGACATGAAGACGATGCGGCTCCGCAGTAAATATGTCAAACTGTAAATGATTCAGGACGTAGTTCAAGTTGTTCTGTGTTCTGTCTCACAGAGCGACTGCCTTCATCTCAAAGAATCAGCTGAAACTCTTTTCCTGTTCAGACTCAGTTGATGCAGCTGCTGTCAGAATAAAATGTCCAGCGAGGTTCCTCCCAACGCTCAACATCACCTGACCTGACACCCTCAACATCACCTGACACTCTCAACATCACCCTCAACATCACCTGACACCCTCAACATCACCTGATACTCTCAACATCACCTGACACCCTCAACATCACCTGACACCCTCAACATCACCTGACACTCTCAACATCACCCTCAACATCACCTGACACCCTCAACATCACCTGACACTCTCAACATCACCTGACACTCTCAACATCACCCTCAACATCACCTGACACTCTCAACATCACCTGACGCTCTCAACATCACCTGACAGTCTCAACATCACCCTCAACATCACCTGACACCCTCAACATCACCTGACACTCTCAACATCACCTGACACTCTCAACATCACCCTCAACATCACCTGACAGTCTCAACATCACCCTCAACATCACCTGACACCCTCAACATCACCTGACACTCTCAACATCACCTGACACTCTCAACATCACCTGACACCCTCAACATCACCTGACACCCTCAACATCACCTGACACTCTCAACATCACCCTCAACATCACCTGACACTCAACATCACCTGACACTCAACATCACCTGACACTCTCAACATCACTTGACACTCTCAACATCACTTGACACTCTCAACATCACCCTCAACATCACCTGACACTCTCAACATCACCTGACACTCTCGACATCACCCTCAACATCACCTGACACTCTCATCATCACCTGACACTCAACATCACCTGACACTCAACATCACCTGACACTCAACATCACCTGACGCTCTCGACATCACCTGACACTCTCATCATCACCCTCAACATCACCTGACACTCTCAACATCACCTGACACTCTCGACATCACCTGACACTCTCATCATCACCTGACACTCTCATCATCACCTGACACTCAACATCACCTGACACTCAACATCACCTGACACTCAACATCACCTGACGCTCTCAACATCACCTGACGCTCTCGACATCACCTGACACTCTCAACACCACCCTCAACATCACCTGATACTCTCAACATCACCTGACACTCTCGACATCACCTGACGCTCTCGACATCACCCTCAACATCACCTGACACTCTCGACATCACCTGACGCTCTCGACATCACCTGACACTCTCAACATCACCTGACGCTCTCGACATCACCTGACGCTCTCGACATCACCCTCAACATCACCTGACACCCTCAACATCACCTGACACTCTCAACATCACCTGACGCTCTCGACATCACCCTCAACATCACCTGACACTCTCAACATCACCTGACGCTCTCGACATCACCCTCAACATCACCTGACACCCTCAACATCACCCTCAACATCACCTGACACTCTCAACATCACCTGACACTCTCAACATCAACCTCAACATCACCTGACACTCTCAACATCACCTGACACTCTCAACATCAACCTCAACATCACCTGACACTCTCAACATCACCTGACACTCTCAACATCACCTGACACTCTTGACATCACCTGACGCTCTCGACATCACCTGACACTCTCAACATCAACCTCAACATCACCTGACACTCTCAACATCACCTGACACTCTCAACATCACCTGACACTCTTGACATCACCTGACGCTCTCGACATCACCTGACACTCTCAACATCACCCTCAACATCACCTGACACTCTCAACATCACCTGACACTCTCAACATCACCTGACGCTCTCGACATCACCTGACACTCTCGACATCACCTGACACTCTCGACATCACCTGACACTCTCAACATCACCTGACACTCTCAACATCACCTGACACTCTCAACATCACCTGACCAATCTGCTGTGATAATAATCATAATAACAACTCTGACACGCAGCTGATGGAGGCAACGAGCTCGTAAATCTGCTTCTGACTGCGTCACCTTTCTGCTGACCCAGGATCTCTACTTCCTGCTCGGCTGACCTCCACTTCCTGCTCGGCTGACCTCCACTTCCTGCTCGGCTGACCTCCACTTCCTGCACGGCTGACCTCCACTTCCTGCTCGGCTGACCTCCACACCTTCACGACTTCCGAGATGCTCCTCCTCCTTGTTTCCATCCCAACCGCAGACTGTATAAAAGCCACCGAGACATCACGCGTTGGTTTCCAGTTTTGAAGCCTCTAATATGACATTTCGGTCGACGGCGTCTTTTGTTTTTGGCGCTGATGAAGACGCCTCCTGCTGGACATTAGACAGAATGCAGCTTTAAGGCACTTCTGCATTGGCTTCACTTCTCAGAGCAGGAGCTTCCTGTTTGCTCCCAACGTATGCAGGAGAAGACGTGAGTCCTTTCATCTGAACCATCGTCTGAGGCGACGTGAGTTTCTGATGATCAGCTGATCATTCAAACCAGCGACGTTCTCCACTCACAGTCCACCACAGAGAATAAAAGTCTTCGTGTCACTTTGTGATGATGCAGTGAGGTCAGATCATCGAACACATCAGCGTTTTCCACAGAGGAGACGAATAGAGAGAGAGAGAGAGAGTTACCACCATAGAGACTGAAGCTCGCTCACCCAGCAGGACATGAGCTGCACTGATGTAAAAACCTGACAGAGAAGCTCAACGTCAAACAAACTTCTCTGTAACACTTCTGCACCGAAGCCTCATCGCTTCAGAAAACAGCAGCGATGAGCACCAACAGCGAAGGACACGACCTCCACTCTCAGTGTTTCACTCAAAGACCACGTTCAAATATCAACAATCAGTTGCATTTCTTTATTCTTTTTGGCCACTTGGGGGCAGTGCATGAAGCGATGTACAGTATATAACCTGCTAGCAGACACTTTACCATTACAGTCTATTGATCTGTAGTTCATATGAATATTGAGAAGCAGCATTGGTAAATGAAATTGTTTAGTTTTAGTGTGTTTAAAAGAGGATATGTATTTTATTGGTGTACTGTTTCTCCTCTTCTTAATAAATAATAAGCATAATCTAGTTTAAATCAGAATAATCGGTCTGCTATAGCAGTTTTCTGACAATAGGTGGCAGCGAGGGACCGTCGCAGCTGTCTTCTTCTCACAACTGTGGCGACAAACCACGTCTCTCCGTCTCACGTGTCTGTCCTGTATTTCAGGATATATATATATATAACTGCTTACAGGTGCTGCAGCCCAGGACCTGCAACACTACATTATACATTTCAACACAAAGTCAGAGGTTGTGATATAAACACACATTGATGGCGGGAAGCTACCATGCAGGTGCTGCACAACCATCTCGAGCAATTCGGGGTTCAGTATCTTGGGGTTCCTGCACATGCTCAGTAGCGTCTGCCGTACACGGAACTACTCTCCAGAGACTGAAAACATGATGCTGTTATTAGTCTCTGGAGCCGTTTCTAAACAAACTAACGTGATGAAGGAACATGTCGCCCAGTGCAGCGCTGTGACTCACTGACCTGTTTTTAACAAGATATATCAGCTTTGGTTGTTAGTAGATCAGAGAATTATCCTTTAAAGCAAATGCAGCTGCCTCTGACTCAGCACTTTTACATATTCTTACTTAAAATCATCTGTTTCTCTCTGAAAGCAGAAATAATAAAACCAGTTTTTACTTCAGTTATTAGAGGAGGAAATCTGCAAGAGTTCCCTCACTTTACTGTCAAATCCCTGAATCCTTCCTGCTGCCACCACCTGACCTCTGACCTGAGCTGAGAGCTGATCTCTCATTGGTTGACATGTTTTCGGAGCATTTTTACAGTGACGTGTTGTTCTGACCTTCAGCGCCGTGGTGTCGGCCAGAGCGGCAGCCTGTCTGTTCAGCTGTGACGCCATGATGTGGCAGCGCTGACACAGTCTCTGCAGCTCCTCCTCCTCCTCCTCCTCCTCCCCCGGCTTGCCGTAGCGGCTCAGTTCGCTGGCCGACAGCGAGCTGCCGGAGCCTTCGGGGTTCGGCCGCAACGCGCAGCTTCTCGCCTCCTCGTAGTCTTCCTCACCCGCAGAACGGAGACGCTTCCTGCGACCCGTGGCGCCCAGAGGAAGAGGAGTCTCCCCCTCGACCACCTGCAGACCAACACAGGAAACTGATTGTAGAAACTAACTAAACACAACACAGCTTATAATATTGAGTTTAGCAAAAAGAAGGATTATAGAAATACTGTTTTATGGTTCACTGGAAACCACTGAGGTCACATCTACTGCCAGCACCTGTTAGATGAAGAACTGTGTGATAATAAGATTATATGATAAATGAGAAACGTCAGGATGTGAGTCGAAACTCTGGATTCTCGTCTCATACAGTCAGATCGCTCCGTCTTTAGCGGCTCCTGGTTGGTCGCTCAGAATGAAACACGAGGATTTAATGGAGATTTAAAACTGGACATTTTGTAGATTATAACTTTTATTTTAGTGGTATTTGATGACTATAGTGCTGATTCATTGATTTATTTCTTTATTCTATTATTCATTTATTGAATAAAATGTAAGAAAATCTTAAAAAAAGTCCGTCATAGTTTCCTAAAACCCAACGTGACATAAACAACTTCAAACAACCTCAAAATTTAAAAATAGACAAACAGGAAATTGAATAAATTGAGAAGCTGCCATCCATCCAGTCACCCAACCTCTTCCTCCTAACACGGACATTTGTCACCTTACATACATCTGAACTGGGGTCATAATGGCTGCAGCCGCTGGATGGCGTCTGTCAGTCAAACGTATCTAAAGGTCATTTTTGGCGGCTGAATTTACTTCCTGTCCTGTTGTTGTGTAGATCTGACCTGCAGCAGCTGATGATGATCTAGATCTGGAGGAGGAGGACGGAGGTTATAACGAGTGTCACGTTAACCCCTCGTAACCCCCGTGGTTATTATCGTTGCCATGAAGACGAAGGCAGTCTAACTTTAAGGAAGTAGTAACTTTAACCCACCACGTGTTTCTCTGACCTTAACAAACCCAAACCATCATCTTTAAACCGCTGATTACTGCTGATAGAGACGCCTGGTTAGAAAACGCTGCTATGTGTCGTTCTGGAGTCACATGATCAAACCACAGATCTGGAGGTTAATACGGAGGATTTGTTGTGCAGCGTTTCTGTTTCTGTTTAACAAATATTTCCACCGACAGCAGCGAAGTCATCAACATGTTTAAATGATGTGTCTGCTTCAGACAGAGCCAGACAGGAAATCACCTGAGGTCAGGACACTTAACCTTCAAAATAAAAGCATAGCCATGCAAGGAAAAATGAAGTTATGCTGCCAAACAATTATCGATGGAAGGTTCAGTAAAATATGATGAAAACTGAAGTAACAGCTTGTTAAAATGGAACAAACTCACATAGAATTGATTTTTTTTCCTTCTTTTAATTTGACTGGTTTGTTTGCAGCGTCCATAACTTTAATGAGGGTTTCTAGTGTGACAGTGAGGAGCTGAGACGCTGCTCTCAGGACTGTTTGTCTGGACTGACGAGTCCTCACTGAGTTGCAGGGAGGATTGTTCAGTAAGATAATAAACTGTGTGATACTCACTGTGTATCTCCTGTAGTCCGGTCTGCGTCCCCGAGCTGTGTTCCAGTACTGCGAGTACATCTCTGCTCATAAACTGTCTCACTGCTTTAATAATCGTCAATTAACAATCTGATTGTTTGTTAAATTCTCTTGTTCTTCAGTGACTTTCCTTCATTTGCTGTCAGGATTTCAGAGAAGCAGCCTGAGCCTCTGTCATCCTGTGATGAAATCTCTGCTTTCAATACAGTACAAAAAAAAAAAAAGAGTAAGTGAGTGTGTGTGTGTGTGTGTGTGTGTGTGTGTGTGTGAGGCTGCTGTGGGAGGAGACTGATGTCACTGAAGCGTGAACTTTCAGACTGCAGGATGGGAAAGTGAAGGCTGAGATGAGACCCACTGCTCTAACACAGAGTTACATCACCGCTGGGTTCAGATACTGTGTTAAGACACGAGATTACACGACTGATTAGTGAATATTAGCAAGTGGGACGAGATAAACATCGATGGGTGGCTGGACAACAGGCTTTCAGATGAAACTGTTCATCCTAACCAGATAGATGCAGAAATAAGACCTGCAGCCTGCAGAGTATCTGCTCTCTGGGTCCAGTGTTCCCAGTATTTCCAGTTAAACCAGCAGTCAGGTGTCTCCATACTGGATATTAAAGATCCTTCAAATGTGCTTTAATGGAAGTGATGGAGGATAAAATCCACAATGTGTCCACACAGTCATTTAAAAGTCTGTGTGCAGCTTCTATTCAGCTTCAGCAGTCTGAGTTAGTCATATCAAGTGGATATCTGACACATTTACAGTCTTTTTAGCATCAAATTCCCTCTTTGTGTTTCCTCGGACAGTGTTTCCCTGTTGAGCTGCAGGTGGAAGTATAGTAACAAAAAGAGGGACTTTGGCACTAAAAAGACTGTAACGTTGAAAGATATCTACTTGATTTGACTCATTTGGACGCTGAAGCTTCATATTAGCTTCAGACTGTGGATTTTGTCCTCCATCACTTCCATTGTAAGGTCATTATGAAGGGATCTTCTACTGGTCAGTATGAACAGGAGGAATGATTACAGCAAGAAACACAGCTTTAATGTTCATTTGATGACTGACTGTTGGTTTAAGACTGGAAACATTGTGTTAAATGACAAAACATCATTTAACATGTATAGTCGTCTTCTATGAGAATAACATTTCACCATGTTTATTGATAAATATATAAATGTGAATGACATAACATTTATAACTTTTCCGCATTAAAATGTCTAAAAACAACTAGATCCATGTTACGTATTGTGTTGAGTTGGGTTCTTATTTTATCCCAAATGTTTCCAACAATGTTCAACGGAGACTGAAGACAAATCTGTCATTTTAATCAAGCTAACGCTGCGTTTCATTGGTCGCCTGTCAACGTGGACATAATGTTAATCTAACGTTAGCTAACGTTACTTGTAGCTATTTCAGTGGAATGAAATGACACAACATGAATATAACGTTAATACATTTCTTCTTTCTTCTGTCTGAGTGACGTCGGGTCGATTTTCATCGGCAATGTTGTTTCCTAAATTTAATAATGAGGACAACAACTCCCATGATCCCACGCTACTTCACGTCATCAGACTCTGCTCTTTGTTCTGGTTTTGATTGAGTCATAGCAGCAGATATGACATACTGTGTGTTTAATGACGTAACATGTTACAGTGATTTGACGCTCTGTTACATTGATATTTGATGATCAACTTGTTCATTTGCCAAACGCAGGCAGAGCAAAACTGAACCAAACAGAACAAACTGAACTAATGAACCGACCAGGAACAGGCAGGCTGGGAGCTGATTGGCTGGGGAGGAAACAGGAAGCAGAGCTAAAGAGACTGATACAGACTAGACTTCTGCACTATGAAACAAGTTCAGCAGACTCAGGCTTTCTTTGTGTGAGCTCCACAAACCCTAAACTCCCAGTCAGAGATAAGTGGGATCATGACGCCGGTTATCAGCTGTCTTTGTTAACTTTCTGCTTCAGGCTCTGTTCCTATAAAAGAGGACGTTTGACGCGTCATTTGACTCTTCTTCCGCACAAAACGGAGCGACGGCGTTCCGCCTGCTTCAGTCGGGAGGAACAGGTCATTATAACGGAGAGATATGAAGAATATAAACAGATTATCACAGCACAAAGCAACACTGTGAGAGAGGAACGCTGGCAGAAAATTGCTGATCGTGTAAATTCATAAGTTAATTTATTTATTTTATCTCTCAGTGCTTCAAAACATCCAGAAGTCTGAACCTTTAAACTCGATGCAGCAGATTTAAACATTAAACTGAAGAAGAGCATTCAGGTCTGATTCTGTCCCATAATGAAGGATCAGTGGTTCACTTTAGGTTCTGGTCAAATCAAAGTGAAATTAATATTATAGGCTGAATATTATCTGTGATAAATATTAGTCATTAGTTTTTATTAGTTTTTTTTAAATTTGAGATACATTTTGATATATTTTAACAAAATCCCCTCCAAAAAGTAACCCTAACCTCTTGCACCGTTACAGATTTACAATATGACATTAAAATCAATGGTAAGTTAATAAAAGATCAATATTCTAATCAGTGTTCTGATAGCTGCAGTAGCAGCCGTGCTAACTGGTCGGTGAAAGGTCAGCACTGATTTAAGCTGCGACTCAGAGCATAACCTGCTCCGGACCAGGTTCAGTTTGCAGCATCGGTTACCATGGTGACGTAGCCTTCATGACACTGAAAACCCTGCAGGCTCAACGTACCTCACTAACCCACTAATCTCACTTCATAGTACATCCTTCTGATGTGTAGAGAAAGTGTGAGAGAAAAACAGGCTGCAAACAGACAAAAACACAGAAAACACGAGTAGATTCAGCAGCCGAATGCAAACAAACACAATCTGAAAGCTGATACATCACCACCTGGAGCCACCTGCATGAAAAGCATCAAACCTGCAGCTGAGAGGAAACCAGCCTGAAACACATCCTCAAAACTATCTGGTCATAAAACAAACAAACATTCTTCTTCGTATTTAGATTTCACTTCAGTTCTGTTTGCTCTGCCAATCAAACACACGTCTGGACGAAGGTTCAGTATCTCAAGCGGTCCTTTAATATAATCTGCAACTTATCTCTTCTGTCCTTCAGTCCAGTTCAGCAAACCTGGACAAAGTCTGAGGGCATCTGGTGGACTGGTGGAGGGACACAGAGCCAGACTGGGACAGAACCAGGACAGAGACGCCTGAATCCAGACGGCAACTTCTGCAAGATGCAGGAACAACCGACCTGCCGAGTACCTGAAACACTGAGGAGGACTGCTGCTGTTTGAAAGGCAAAGCTGCTCACAGCAGATATTGATGAACTTTCTGCTGTTTACTGAACTTTGTATCCACTAGTGATGTGCAGAGAGTCCAGTATTTATATTTATATATCAACCTAACTTTGTGGAAAGGAGAAGGGGAACAACAGGTTATGGAGAGTCCTTTGTAAGCACTTCGCTTGTGTCAGTAGTTCAGCTTTATCTCTGAGGAACTCCCCCAACTCCAGGACTGATGTGAAGGAAATGTGCGTCATGTAGCAGGTGGATGTGACTCCCCTCGTTGAGACCTGCTGATAGACGTCACAGCCAGACGTTTCTTCCCAAAAACAATTTTTAAAATATTTGTATGAAACAAATATTTGTTAAAAACCCACTATTTGTATTTGTGCTTTGCCGAAAAATGTATTTGTATTGGGGCACACCCCTAGCATCAAGTTAACTGATAAATAAAAACTATTCATTGCATTATTATTTTTGAAAGCATCACTTTATTTTGCTCTGAACTGGAGGATGTGTGATTCATGCAGCTGAGGTCGGGACTTCTGGAGCGTCGTGTTCAGCCACTCAGGATAAACTAGCTGTTGATGGTCAGTAAATCCCTCCAAACTGTATCCTGCCTGCATCGATCCGGTTCGCCATCATGAAGGTCGTTTCAATTTGCTTAATTACGCTCGGAGGAGCAAAGAGGCTGGAATGAGGAAACCCATCTTTTTATCGGATGCCTTACTGGAAATGTGACAGTGACTGAACGCTGCAGCAATGTGCACAGACTGAAAACATGTAGGTGTTCTATTGTTCACATTTACATCTGATCTGTTTTCTGATTCACCGTCTAATTAAACTTAGTGGATTTGTGTCTGAATGAGAGATGAACCATAAATACAGCTTTCAGGGTCTATTTGTTTCTCTGCATTCACAACAAATACGTTTTAAATTCTTTTCATGATTCATCACTTGGCTCATAGTCAAGGAGAAGAGAGTCTATCCATCATTTATTTTCTGCAGCCTGCTTTGTGTTTTTATTTTGAGCTACATCACTGAAGTGACTCCAGAGACATCAATAATTTTGAGCTGATAATGACACTAAATAAAAAATGAGGATAAGTCATTGCAATTCATCTCCTGAGGAACATGAATGTCTGAACCAAAGTCTTTGACAGTCAGTGCAGCAGATGCTGAGGTATCTCGGTTCAGACCAAAGTGGTCGACCGATCGATGGACACTAACATCCATATAACTGCTGCTAGTGTAATAAAACCAACAGCAGTCCCAGTGGTAACTCTGCACTATAACTGTTATAACTGAGTAGAGCATCAGAGTATATCTTCAGGTTCATATTGGGAGACGCCACAAGACTCTACAGAGCAGGGTTTTTTGCCATAAGAAATTACAGTTCTTTTAGTGGGAAAGCAGTGTCTTGTAAATCATGCTTTTTTTTCCTTTTCCTTTTCAAATCATGTAAATCATCTGTTTTTTCACTGTTTTTGTTGCTGTAGTCACAGCCACAGTAAAAAAATCTACTGTAATTGTCTATTAAAATCTAAGGACCAAGTGCAAAGGAGATGTAACATCTGTTGCTTCTGTTGAATGCAACTTAAACACTACGCACTGATGTTTAAATCTACAAACATTTACTAAGATGTAAATAATTTAATGTGATCTAAGAAAAAAAAACAACAAAACACTTGTGTGTGATTGTTGGAACATCGTCTCTGTTCCCTTCACTGTATAGATGATTCAGAAGCCATATGTTCATTTAACCTGAGTAGTGTTGTGATTGGATGTTACCATTTCAGAATTATACAAATAATACAAAACGGACAACTGATCAGCTGTGCAGCAATTCAGTAAATAAATATTTCTTTGATTCCTCCTTCGTATCTTTTCCTCGTAGACTCAGTTGAGACAGACGAGATGTTTCTGTGTCACGCTGCCAAACTGAGGAACAACAACAGTTAGGAGTTTGTTAGAGGGACTGTGGACGAATATAATGTAGGGCAACAAAGCAGACATGTTTTAATCATAATATCTTTGTGTGAGTGTTTATATTAAAATGAATTTGTCCTAAGTTTTATTTATTTATTTATTTTATTGGACAAAATGAGTTCTGGTTAGATGTCAGATGTCTTGGTGTTTCCAAGATTTTTTTTTGCATTTTGTGCATAAAATGATGGCAATGCACCTCAAAGGTGTGTAAGGGGGTCACAACATTGACACAAGCCAATGAATTCTTCAGCTTGAGAGGAAAAATTAAAAAACTCCTTTAGATCTCAGACTCAGATATCAGAGAGAGTGATTGACGAGAGCGAGCGGCGCTGGCGAGAACAAAGCCATTAATCAGAGAAATAAAACATTATTTTATGATTGTTTAACAAATAAACACTGTAGCAGTTTGACCAGAAGCCGTCAGAGTGCAAGTCTGACAAAGATGATATTTGTAGGAATTTTTCATCTTTAGGGGTTACAAATTGGGTCAAGCGTGGGCCTTGAGGTCACACTGTAATACTTAAGCATCCAGAACTCTCTGTGATGTTTTGGGGGAAGCAGAAACCTCTCTGATAAAGGTTAAATCAGCATCGCCATGGTCACCAAGATCAGAAGAGGTTTTCCTAGACAACACAGATAGGTGAGTGCATGGCCAGAATGTGCTGACAGTGACCTGGACTAACACGGGTAAAATGCAGTTCCTTATTTAGAAACTAGTGAACCAATTAGACTAATTTTTCATATTGTAGGCTGATCTGCTGAGGTTAAAGACTAACAGTCAGACCTTCAGAGGGCAGAACGGAAAGAGACAGCATCCGAGTTGCAGATGACTTCGATGTTCACTATTTCAGTTCCCTTTGATCAAGTATGTCAATAAACATTTTCAGCTTTAAGACATCAAGGGCTCGTATGTGCTTTTCTCCACTGAGGTGCTGACCATCGCTCAAAATATCCACAACACCAGTCAACCCTACAAAGGTCTTGTAGTACATGGCCCCTAAACAATCACTAACAACCGAGTATTTAAAAGGGGACCAGCAGACAAGAAACACAAAACACACAAGAATTTGAAGTCCATCACAGTGTCTTATACAGTCGATGCTCAATACAAAACCCACAGTTCAGTTACCGATGAACGAGTCCTCATCTCAACAAAAATACTCTTTGGGATCCCAGAAAACAAACCGAAACACTCAGTTAGAGACTCACTCTCAGGAAGGACTGTGCCTCCTCCACTGGTGAGTAGATGGGTAGTATTTGTTGACTACTACACTCGCCGGGTGGAGTTGTACTCCCTGAGGAAAGCTACAGCAGAGACAATGTCAGAAATACTCAACCAGGAAATCCTCTCCAGATGGGGTGTCCCCGACTAGCTCCTGTCAGACCAGGGACCCCGGTGTGTCTCCTCCGTCTTCAAGACCATCTGTGAAAAATGGAGCCTCAAACAAAAATGAGCTCTGCCTTCAACCCACAAAACAACCGAACAGACAGAATCAACCGAACGCTAAAATTCCGATTGTACCACCTGCAGAACTCAAACCTTGGCCGGCCCCTCCGAGGACCAGTCAATGTACCGCTCCAGCCGAGGGATGTCAACCCGGATTCACTGGCCTACAAAACAAACCCAGGATCTCACAGACCTTGAGCAGAGCAACCTCATAAAAAGCATAGAAAGACAAAAACAGACAAGACCCACAGAGACCAACAGTTACAGGAAAAGGACAGGGTCTGGCTCCGTTCACATCCATCACATCACCACAAAACTGGCTCCCAAGTGGCGAGGGCCATACGGAGTAGTTGCAAAGGTTGGACCCGTCAACTAAGACGTTGTGACGGAGCGAGATATGGATGAGTTGGAGAAACGCCTCATGGACATTTTCAGGGGGAAAAGTGATGATGAGGAATTTCTTGGTTTCCCAGCTCACTCACCATTAACTGGGGGAACGGACAGCGACCGCCTGCAGGAAAACAAATGTTCCTTTAATGGAAGTGAGGAGGAAGAGGAGGAAAGTGGAAGCCTGCTGGTGCACAGCTTCTCTCTGGGGAGGGAAGGGGGGGTCGGTCGGCTTGCCAACCCCTGGCAACAAGCCAAAAGAAGTCTGTAATTCATTCGTTCACCTGTTCTTCAGAATCAGATTATTCTGAACTCCATCCTCTATTCCATGGCTGTCCATTCCCTGGAGCCGACAGCGGTGCCCTGGCTGGAATATGAGACGTAACTCAGTAAGCGTCTCCATTGCATGCAAGACGCATCATTTCAGGTTTATTTTGTTTGCTTTCTGAGGAGCATTTTTGTTGAGATGAGGACTCGTTCATCAGTAACTGAACTGTGGGTTTTGTATTGAGCACTGACTGTATAAGACACTGTGATGGACTTCAAATTCTTGTGTGTTTTGTGTTTCTTATCTACTGGTCCCCTTTTAAATACCCGGTTGTTAGTGATTGTCAAGGGGCCATGTACTGCAAGACATGGATCCTTTGTAAGGTTGACTGGTATATAACTAAAAAATATTATCTTTGTCAGATTTGCACAAACCACTGCAACACGCCTACACCTCCCCAAAACCCTGAGGGCAGGTGCCACATCGCCAGATTTTACATCCATGACAAAGAGACAGAGAGCAGAGCGGAGTAGAGAGTTGCAAACTCACACCTGCACACTGTTATTGGCCCGGGGGGGCTACACACCCACTGCCCAAAGGTTGACGCCCAGAAACATCCTGAACACAGCAGAATAATAAGAAAATACAGACAGAGTCTCTGTAGATACAGACACCGCCACATACTGCTACTGGGATGATTGAGAGGGATTTCTGTTGTATGAGTCTATACATTGCTTTTTAGGAAAATCCTGCATAAGTATAAATTGTTTCTGATTTTAGCAACATGCTAAACCTGAAGTAGACCCTGACCTCTGACCTCTGTGTAGATATCAGTACCAGGTGTTGTCATCCTATTTGTATCAGCAGCGATGTGCAGAGAGCCCAGTATTTATATTTGTTGAGGCAGCAAAATTATTTGTATTTGTATTCTAATAAAAGTGGAAACAGGCTTAAAAACCCTGCTTTTCTTTTTATTACACTTCTTATTATTGGATAAAGTGTTAAAATAAATGTTCTTCAATAAACTATGTTGCATTGGAGGTCTCTACACTACGGATGACTGCGCTGACTACTCAGCTAAAGCTCAGCTCTGCTGCACACACAGACCTGCAGCTGTTCATACATCTATGACACAGACAGACAGCAGAGCAGGGGACAGAGACAACCATGTAACTGACCTGCACGCTGTTATTTTATGAGGTTTTTTTCTTCCCAAAAAGAAAATAATTTTTAAAATATTTGTACAAAATAAATATTTACAAAAACCCCACTATTTATATATCGTACTTTCAGCTTCATCCCTATTAGCAGTAGCTCTGCACTCTAATTCATTAATGTGCAAAATGTAGCAAATGAAAACCCCAAAACCCGGTCACACAAAGTCCTCATAAACCATGTACTCACACACATTGTCCATCAAAGATAATATTAACAAACCTGATATGAACAACACTTTTTAAACAAAGATATAAAATCTTTACAGAGACGAATGAGTAAAGATGCCTTTAAAGGAAAGTGTTTGACAGTAAAAGTCCGTTTGAAAAGGAGATTTAATCTTTGCAGTCTGAGGTTCTGGACTGGGGAGTTCCACAGCTGAGCCCTGACAGAGGAAAGTTGGTCCCTCTTGGTTAGGAACCAGGACTGAGGACCAGAGTGAGAAGATCTCAGGCTGCACTCTGCCTCATAACAAACTGAAAAATCACCCTGTATGCATGTGATCCAAACGGCTGCTCCTCCATTACATCTGTCTGTGCTGAGCTGAGCTTTACTGCAGTAGATGGTCAGTTAGCACCATCTAGTGGACAAATAGAAGAACTACATCAGCTGATGTGTGATTTCTCTGACACTGACTGGTTAGACTGGTTTTCACATCACACTGAAGTTATGAGGATGTGACAGCGTCCTCAGATCAAATGCAGACAAACATCTCCTCACATTTTATTGTAATTTAAAGCTATAACATGTAATTATTCCACATTGAAATGTCTAAAAACAACTAGACCTGTGTTATATATGTTGTTGAGTTGTGTATTTTCAAACCCAGAGAAATCTGTACTTTAATCAAAGTAACGGACCGTTTCATTTGGTCGCCTGTCGATGACGTCATACCTCCTCTACCAAAGAGTAAACACGCACCAGATGCATACGGCGGCGCTGTGTTTGTCCGCTACAATGGCGTCTACCAAAGAGTAACTTACACACATACAAGATAATACATCGGCGTTGTGGTTGTTCCACACAAACTGTTATAAATGGACTTTTATTCAGTTTTAAGCCACATTTTCATGATAAATTTAGGTGGTTTTTAACTATATCTTTTAGCCGGAAGAAGGATTTTAGTCATTGGATGTCTGGATCTTAAGTTATCAGAGAAATAAACTGGACAAACGTTAGCAGCAGCTCGGCTAACAGCCCCTCCAGGAAGTCCGGTGGTCACCAAACATCGTCAGAGAAATATTGATTTTTTAGGTGAAACAGCTTTAATTAGTGTTTTTAATGATTTTAATCTGCGTGAAGATGGTTATTTAACAACAAAGACAACAACTCCCATGATCCCTTGCTACTTCACACCGTCATCACACTCCG
This sequence comes from Thunnus thynnus, assembly GCF_963924715.1. Taxonomy (NCBI): domain Eukaryota; kingdom Metazoa; phylum Chordata; class Actinopteri; order Scombriformes; family Scombridae; genus Thunnus; species Thunnus thynnus. The sequence continues at coordinate 988,098 of NC_089534.1, read as the reverse complement.
TCTGTTGTTATTGCTTTGATTGAGACGCCTAGCGGCTGAAACTACATATTGTACGTTTAACTATACGACCCCAAACATGATTGCAGCACCTGTTGGACGTGTGTCATGGCGATTTACTTCTTGCACTTGACTTCAGTGAGGAAACAGACAACTCATGATATAATACTGTCACACTTTCTTTAATGCTCAGAGCGGCTCACTCACACTGATACCAACATGCGAGCTGCTGTAGAGGAGTGAACCCTGAACAGTGCAGCCAATACTTCTTAATCTGTTTCACACCAACCTCTAGGAGTTGTTGTCAATCAATCAATCAATCAATCAATTTTTATTTATATAGCGCCATATCATAACAAAAGTCATCTCAAGGCACTTTTCACATAGAGCAGGTCAAGACCGAACTCTTTAATTTACAGAGACCCAACAGTTGAGCAGCACTTGGCGACAGCGGTAAGGAAAAACTCCCCTTTAACGGGTAGAAACCTCAAGCAGACCCCGGCTCTTGGTGGGCGGCCATCTGCTTTGACCGGTTGGGTTGAGAGAGAGAAAGAGAGAGGGAAAGTGGAGGGGGGGACAGACCCTTATAGCCATTAACACTGGGGGGCAAAGCTTTTACCCACGTTAAACCTGTTTCTTCACAACACTTCAGCAACTTTGCTTTCAGGATCCCATTTCCCCTCCACTGCTCCACTACTCTGGGGGTGATACGTACAGTAGTGTTACAAATCAATGTCCAAATATTCTGACAGTTGACTGATAGTATTATTTACAAAATGTGAGCCATTGTCACTGCTAAACTTCCTTTGAATTCACCTTGAATTGACACTAGTAGCAGGACTTCCTCTTTACAGCTTGCTTCACTGCAGTCTACTCTCACATTTCCCTGTGAGTGTTGTTAGTATGAGCATCACATTTAAAGACAGCAGTCTCAGTGGGGAGTAGAATACATGTTAGCAAGTTACAGATTAAAGATCCTTCCATAATGTACCGGAATCATGTACCACTGCGAATGCATACCTGCTATCTGTAGACACAGTTAATGTTTGGTCTTTTGCCCCGTATGCAGGCAGTTCTGCAGGTGGGCTGACAGATGGTTTGATAAATGTGCGGCCTCAATTATGTCACGGTCACTTACAACTGCCTAATCAACCTCGTTATAGATGTGAGGTTCACTGTTCTAATAAAATGGAGGTCACCACAACAACCCACGATGTCACACACTGCTACAGCCACAGCTCTCACAATTCATTAATGATCTTATTTAAAAGTTTTTAGTGCTCCTATTTTATTATTATTATTGTTCTTTAAGTGACGTCTTCATTTTAATTATATTGATACTCTGTCTTTGTGCCCACTCCTCTCCCCACAATAAACCTTCAATTTTTTTTAAATATCTGTTATTTTTAAGTTAAATATGTACTGACTGTTTTACTCAGACTGGTCAACAGTCTGAGTAAAAGGTTTGTTTGGGTCTGGCAGTGAATGCTGCCTCTGAGTCTGGGGTCCAGGTCACTGGGTCAGTCGGGTTGATGCCATAGCCATGCGTCATGGCAACCAGTAGACTTTCCAGCGAGGCATAATCACAGATCCACTGTGTGTAGTAGCCTGTCATGCCTAAAAATGGCATCAACTGACATTCAGTTTTTTGGTTTTGGAATTTTTAGGATAGCCTCCACTCTTTCAGGGCTCAGGGATTTGCCCTTCCCTGAGATCTCATGCCTAAGGAATGTCACTGTGGGTGATACGAACGGCATTTTAGAGCCTTGTGATCTTGTTCTGCTAAATATTTCAGCAGTGTTACTGTCAGTCTTGTATGCTTCCTGTGTTGCATATAAACTGTCAAAGTAAGAAGATACATCAATTTTAGTGTCATTTGCAGAAGCCCGAGGGAACTTCTTCAAATGTCTTGTTTCGTCCGACCAACAGTCCCAAAACCCCGAGATATTCAATTCACAGTGATGTAACATAAAGAAAAGCAGCAAATCTGCATATTTGAGAAGCAGAAACATTTTTGGCATTTTTTTCTTGTGAAACAATTATATAGAATTAAGATATTATTGCTGATTAATTTTCTATCGATCAACTTTATCAATTTAACATTGTAGCTCCACTTGAAACCCGGCCCATATTACATTTGAAGTTTTTACTTGACTGTTATTTTGTAAACTAATCAAAAGTTCATATTCATGTGTTTTGTGCACATCTAGGACTAAATCACTCACTCACCAGAAAGCAGCTATTGTATCGGTAAGTCAGATAAATATTTACATTTTGTATTTAAAAAGTCACTTAAGCATTTCATTGTGAAGTCCTTGTTAACTGGAATAATTAGCAATTATGACTGTAACACAAATTATTTCATATTTTTTGATAAATCTGTTCCCGCAGGATCAAACTGACTGAGTGACATTGCCCCTTGTACAGCAATCAGAGGTATGTTTTAAATTTGATTTTCTCTGCATCAGGAGCAGTATATCTGTATATCTGTATTGAATTATTCAAGAATATGTAGACTCAGTGCTTTTTATAGACTGAATATCTGTCTGAACCCTGTTCAGACCAGAAATGGTCTGTATTAGTGTTGGCATGTTACTTCAGGTAGCAGTGAGATGATGAAATATGATACAAGAAGTCCAGTTTGAGGGATAGATCCATGCCTTTGGAGACTATTCAGATGCCAAAACACTGCATAGCACTTTATAATACTGCAAGTCAGTATTTTACAATCCTGGCAAGTTTGTAAAGTCTGGAAACATGACCGCAAACATTTTTATATATATAATTCTCAAACACTGGCTTGGGCAACTATGGTTGTTTAAAAAAAAATAGAACCATCATAATTATATTATTTTTTGGAAATTACATCAGTCGAACTGTTACACTGTTTTGTGCTTGATGTTTGTGTGATGTATAATTATTTGTGTAATAAGTATTACTTTTTCATTTTCAGTCTAGGAACAAAATGTTCATGAACATGAGATGCACTCTGGCCCTTCGTAGTCTTCCAGTGTATCAGCGCCAGGGGTCTCTGAGTTCTTCAAGACCAGCAGTGTTACTTCTCAGTACACTCACAGAAATGTCAACATCTATCAGTACAGTGTTGACATAACATATTGTATGGGAAACGAACTTGAACGCCTCCTGTAGCATTCTCAAAATTTAAGTAGATTCAAGGATAGATTTGGACTTTTTCAAGTCGATCTCAATACAATATTCAAATGTCAAATGTATATCGACAAAGTTATTAGTGGGCGGAAATTATTTGTCCTATCTCCATAATAGCCGTAAAGCAGTCCCTTCCTATCAGGTAGGATGAGTCTCTAACCAGTCTGCAGAATTACACTGAGTGTGTTTTGCCAGTTATCAAGTGGCTCCACATGATCACAGCTGATGGAGGCCACTGTCCAGTGAGAGCTTGAGTCTAACTGATGCTACCTGGATGAGATGTCCCAAACTGATTTACTGCACAATAGTTGATGCTTCATATGATGTTCACTGTCTGTGTAGATTAGTCACTGCATAAATGCCTATCTATAGATGCCTGTTTTTTGTCTAGCTGTCAACATATCCACATTTTTATTTATTTTTTGAGACATTGAGTGTACAAACCTGTTGATGAGGAGGTTCACTCAGTGCGACACCTGCTGGTCATTTTTTGTAACTACTTTTGGCATGTTTGCTGTTGGTTCTGTGCCATTTATTTAGCATTCTAGCAATATTTTATATTTTTTTTGTTTTTATTTTACAACAGTTGGACTGTAAAAATGCAGCTAACGTTTACAGTAAATATCTGTATTTTAAAAAAAATTCTTTGTAGAATAACTAAAGGTTTTTTACCGTTATTTGACGGTAAGTGTTTTTTTTTACTTTTTTAAAAACTTTTTTTTAAATTAAATTTAAAGTAAAAAAACAGAAAGTTGCCTTAATTTTACATTCAGTAATAGGATGTGTATTATTTGTATTTTTACATAGAATTCAATGTAACGTAACATTCAAGACCATTAAGTTATTGAAAAATCCTGTTAAAAAACTATAATATTCTATTATATTAATTTACAGATTACAGCCTTTATTTTATGGTGAATATTTTTAATAAAAATAATTTACTGTGTTTTTATGGCATTTACACTTAATGTAGAAAAAACAAAAAAACCCTAAAATAATACAGTAAATTTCTGTGAAATAACTTTTTTATTTTTTTTTTTACAGTGTACAGAAAGACAAAAACAACCGAACTAAAACAAACAAACAATTGAAAACAGAGGTGCAGTTATATTTAGCTGTAGGTAAAGGAGGTAAAGTGTGTTTATGTGTCTGTTGGAGGCTTTAATATAAAATTTGACCCATTGTTAGTTTACACTGGGTTTTGTTGTTCTCTACTTTATTTGATGTTTTATATTTACTTGTGTATTTTTACACTGAGACATGTCTCGTCGCCCGTATGGGAGTATCAGACAGCGTTATCCAGCTCTGCTCTGATTGGTTCAGTCTGACAGTAGATTGACTGTCAGTCATGCAGATCACTTCCGCCTGAGTGATCAATGTGTTGAAGCTGTAATTATACTAAAAATGATTTTAAAAAACTGTCAGACGTGTAAAAACGGAACAACTTTGATAAACATCAATATACCAGAAACACCAGAGCCAGGTTCAAACATGGCGGATAGTTTCCATGAAGAAAAATGTGACGTTTCATCAGAATAATGATGAGACGACAGAAAAGCCAAACTTAGACTTTAAAACCATCTTTTTAGCAAATTAAACATCTGTGTGACTGGAACATGGAAACGTCAGCAGGTTCGGTTCAAGAAGATCAACAAAAACAAACAAAAACAAAAACATGCATTTTAAGAGGAAACAGGTCGATCAGCTCAGAGTTCAGTGTTTCTGATTTAAAACCTTTTAACTGTCAAAATTATTTTAATTTATTCTTTGCATTTTTTAGTTCAAAGATTTTTAGAATAAACATTTGACTGCACTTTTTAAAAAATGAAGTGTCATTTAGTGAAATAAAGTGCATTAAAGTGAAATAAGATACATTTTAATGGCACTAATGATTACTGTATAAAACCAGCTCTGATATTAACTCGTCCATATAAAATAGGATTAAACATTATTATTATTATTATTATTACAGTCCAAATGAAACTGGAAACATTTTTAAGATAAATAAGAAATGAAATAAAGGTTTTATAAAGTGAAAAGCAGCAGCTGGGTCTCTGTAGATTGTAGATTGTGTGTTTCAGCTGGACTTTTATTTAAAAACTAGAAAACTGTTTGTGATCAGAGTGAATCTGTTTTAATGTTACTGAGTTCTAACGAATCAGCATCAGCCTGGATTTACAGTGAAAAACATCTGAAAACAAAAATCACTGATTAAATAATTACGTACTTAAACGTATATACACTGAAATAGTGTTAATTGTATAATATCCTGTGATGATACTCAGTGTTGGTCTGTTTTATGATCAGCAGTTTATTGGCTCGTTGATCATTGATAAATAATGATATGATAAATATTAATCTTGTATTTCATGAACACTGTGAGTTTATACAGGAAACACAAACACAAATAACCTTCCAGAGAGAAAAGACAAACAAACATACAAACAAATCAACAAAAGACAAAACGGTGAGCAGCCGAACACACAAAATAATCAGTTTAAGAACCATTGATATGATAAAATAACAATATATTTCTAAATCTAAATAATATTGATCATGTTAATATTAATAATAACAATAAATCTTTGACTCTTCAAAATATTTCAGCAGCTCTACTGTTCATATTTTTCATTCTGTTCAGTAACTTTCATCCAACCAACATATTGAACCTACAAGAACAAACTACTGTAAGAAACAACCATCAGAGCAAAACGATGACTACTGAAAACACAGATTACTTGTTTTTAGGAAAGTTACAGTTCATTTGCATAATATGTAAAATGAAAATAATTACTTTCCTTTAATACAAATTGCAGCTTTTATACCAAGTACAACCTTTCAACAAAGACTTCAATACGACTGACAAAAAGTCAAACTGTGTTCGAGGATGAAGACTGAACATCTGACATGAAACTAAACTTTTTGAAAACTCGACACAAGAATCATCAACAGAAGGTTGAAGATGATCCAA